>NC_141037.1:57710000-57845000 GCF_052040795.2 Danio rerio | reverse complement strand
CAAACGACACGCCTCTGATGGGTTTCTCTTTGTGGGATGAAGTCATTCCTCATTTCCTTATAGTGGGCAGGCTGTGCCAAGATACGAATGGAGAAGCGGCTCTTATCTATTTACTCAGCTACCTTTGGCTCCAGCTGTCCTGGGCTGCTCAGCGGTTAATCATTGTCACGTCCAAAACTCTGCACCCTCACCAGTATGCTCAGATCATGTTTTGATATGATTGTGCTCAAAGTTGTATTCACTGTAAAAAGCCATTGGTTGACTTTACTTAAAGCGAGTAAACCTGTTTCTTTAAAAAAAAACAACAACTTTATTTTGATTTTAAAGCACATTGTTGATTTTACTCAGTGTGTAAAACCGTTGCTTTTAAAGGGCTTACTTAAAACAATTGAGTAAACCCATTGTTTTTAAAGTACTTAGTTGATTTGACTTAAAAAATTGAGTAAATGTGTTTTACTTAAAACGCTTGTAAACCCTTTGCTTTTAATGTGCTTAGTTGATTTTAAAGCGCTTAGTTAATTGTACTTAAAATAAGTGAGTACACCTGTTAATTTTGTTGAATTTTCTTAAAGTCAGTAAACCCACTGATTTTACAACACTTTGTTGATTTTACTTGGTGTATAAAACCTTTGCTTTTGAATTTCTTTGTTGATTTTAAAGCACTTTGTTTGTACTTAAATTTATTAAATGTGTTGTTTTTAAAGCACTTAGTTGATTTTCCTTAAAGTTATTGAGTAAACCTATTGTTTTTTATGTGCTTAGTTGCTTTTAATGCGCTTTGTTGATTTGACTTAAAAACATTGAGTAAATGTGTTGCTTTTAAAGCACTGAGTTGTTTTAAGCCTTTGCTTTTAATGTGCTGACTTGATTTTATAGCGCTTAAAGTAAAACTTACTTAAAATAAGTGAGTAAACTTGTTAATTTTGTTTCATTTTCTTGAAGTGTGTAAACCCATTGATTTCAACGCGCTTTGTTGATTTTACTTAGTGAATGTGTAAAACCTTTGCTTTTGAAGTTTTTAGTTGTTTTTAAAGCACTTATTGATTTGACCTAAAAAAATTGTAAATGTTTTGCTTTTAAAGTGATGAGTTTTTACTTAAAACTATGGAAACCCTTTGCTTTTAAAGTGCTTAGTCGATTTTAAAGCACTTAGATTATTTTACTTAAAATAAGTGAGTAAACCTGTTAATTTTGTTGAATTCTCTTAATGTGAGTTAACCCATTGATTTTACAACACTTTTTTTTATTTTACTTAGTGTGTAAAACCTTTGCTTTTAAATTTCTTAGTTGATTTAAAGCACTTTGTTTTTGCTTGAGTAAATGTGTTGCTTTTTAAACACTGTTGATTTTGCTTAATTGAGTAAACCCGTTATTTTTAAAGCACTTGGTTGATTTCACTTATGGAAAAGTGAGCAAACCCATTGTTTTTAAAGCACTTGGTTGATTTCACTTATGGAAAAGTGAGCAAACCCATTGTTTTTAAAGCACTTGGTTGATTTCACTTAAAGTAAACCCTTTACCTTAAAATCAGTAAGTAAAATGAATAGGTAAATGAACTATGTACATAAATAGAACATTTAAGTTAACGGTTTCAAGCTGAAATGGGTTTACTTTTTGTTTTAAGTCAACGTATTGGTTTTAAGGCATCTGGTTTGTTCACTTTTCTAAAGTTTGCTTGTGTAAGCCTAATGAAAATGTGTGTCTGCAAGCCATAAATTGAGAAGATTTCGTGAAAGCTGTTTTGAAGTATAGGCTCTGTTGAAGTACTCTGCTCTGTTGCAGATGATTTGGTCTTCCCTTCATTCTCGTAATCTATCAGAAGAGCGTCTGCTCCGTTTCACATTCTCTGGTTTATAGCCGTGTGTAAAGAGAGGTCACGGTAGTGCAGGTTGAATGGGTGCGATGTGAGCTGTGAGTTGAAATATTACTGCTGTTTCTGCACTGGACTTTGGCCTGGTATGTGTCCAGTTCTCTGACTTAGTGCTGACATCACATTCAATGACAGCACATTCATGAAGTGTTATCTGGGAATCCAGCCATACCTCTTTTCACTAAAGCGGTGCAGATCTTTTGGAGAATCTCTTTCAGAACGAGCTCAATTTGAGCTAAACTTTAATACAGATTAATGTTTGATCTGAGGCAGTAGGGCTTAATCTAACACTAAACAGACCTCTGAAATCCAATTTATTTGATCCCCAATTCAGTTTTACTTTTTGCTCAATTCCATTTTTTTTAAAAACATTTGTGGATTCCTTTTCTTTTTTCATGTTTAGTTTTTTCTTGACTCCTTTTAAATTCTTAAATTGCATGTTTGTGCTCAAAAAGCTTGTCTAGCTTTATTGAGGCCATGTCCAGACTAATATGTTTTTGTTTAAATAAAGTGGTGCGATTGATCGATTTGCACGTCTGACGCACTTAATGCAGTACTTAATGAAGTTTAGCAGACAATCACGGCACGTTAACCAGTCAGAAGCTTGCTTTAGTATGGGTGATTTTAGTAAACGAAACCATATCTTTTTAAAAACGCTGTTCAAAGTGGATAAAATTGAAAATGCTGTTTTGGTGTTGCAGTGTGGACTGTGAAAACGGAGGATTTCAAAAACCATGATGCATTTTAGTCACGTGGACAATTCAGCTAACATGGTGGACGACATTGTAAAGCAGTTTTGGATGCTGTCTCTATGACAGATTTATTAAAGACTAATGCCAGTTTGTACATGCTACATTTAGCCTCTTTTCAAAACTCAGGGAACGTTTACTGAGAGCTCAGTGGTTCACCGGCGGAAGCAGAATACAGTTGTGATGCAGCACGTACATTTTGCAGTGACTTTTCAAAGAGATGGAAAGTAAATAAATGGCAGTCGGATATGACGCAGGTAAAATTGCATTATCAGCAATTTTCAGCATTTTCGCTCATGTTAGTGTGGATAAGTGTTCTCAAAATACTGATAAACAAACATCCATTTCCTGTTAACATTTGAGCGATGTTGAGCGCGTTCCTAAACAGCGCTTATTTGCCATTGTGTTCCCATGCTCAACAGAAATGACTGTAATTGGCCATGACGGTCATCAGTTCACCGAACTCACTGCTGTTTACTGAGTGTACAAGCATACATGGACCCTGGAGTATTTTAAAGTCGTGATTTATCAGCAAATCGCTCGTATGTCAGCTTATAGACAAACCAGCTGATCGACGTGACTTTGAAACACTCTATTCCCTGTATCTGTGGTTACACTCAGTAAACAGCAGTGAGTTCGGTGAACTGATGACCGTCATGGCCAATTACAGTCATTTCTGTTGAGCCCATGAACACAATGGCAAATTAGCGCTGTTTAAGAACGTGCACAATTATTAGTTTTAAATAGACGTTTTTAAAAAATTGGTAATGAAATTCAGTATCGTGACTACACTAAGTGTGAATAATAAAAAGAATTAAAAATGATAGTGTGGACATTAGACAAAAATGTCCTTTTCAAATTTATGCAGATTAGTGTAGACGAAGCCTGAGAGATTTTCTGGGAACAATATGAAATGGTTTGCGCTTTAGACACTGCATAAACAAACTTGCTTAAATGTCAAACATGAGAGCATAAACTTGTTCCTTTCACTAATAAAAATAGTACATTTACCCCAGTGTTTATTCATTCCTTTTTAAAGTCTACTACATGCTCTTATTTTAGATGGATTAAAAAAAAATAACAGGCCGGATGATAGGATGCTTTGATAGAAATGTGGTGTACATGGTCACTTACGCTTTAAGTGAACCGCTTTGTTAGTTTTAGTAGGCTCATAATGTCTCGAGTGAGCTGCTAATGTCGTATGTTTTCACATGGTGAGGAAAGTTCTACACATTTAGTTCAAGACCTGCTGGTGGAGAAGCGATTGACTTTGATGCTTTTTGCCGTTTTAAAGGGATAGTTCACACAAAAAAGAAAATTACTCTCGCAAATCTCTTTAAACTTTTATTAGTGTTTTATTGAAAACAAAACAAGATATTCTGAGGAATGTTGAGGGGAAAATTAGCCATTGACATCCATAGTTGGAAAAACAAATACTATGCAGTCATTAGTTTCTGCTTTACAACATTTTTCAAATGATCTTCTTTTGTATTTAACAGAGGAAAGTGCATGGTGCTGATGCCGGAATTTTCATTTTTGAGTGAACTATCCCTTTAAGCCTCCTGTTGCTGTATTTCTTAGTTTCATAACTCAGTGCATTCACAAGGACGTACGATAAAGCTTTAATCAAGATACAGAATAATGCTAATGGTAACTAAATGAATAATGCTTATGCTAATATAGACATCGGTGTCTTTAGGAATTTTGTAGACCATCTGTCTACACACACAGTATTTTTCAGCAGCACAGAGTTTGTGTTAATGAGAACTCTTGACTTCACACGCGGCTTCAGCTTCACCCGTCAGCTCCTGTCGTAAGAGGAAGAATGAGACACCCTTTTTCCTCTTACACAGTCAGTGTACATTGTGACATTCCTCTGAAGCTTGTCATTGTTGACATCACGCATTGCTTGCCCATTAATGTTACTAAAACTGCTCCTGAAGTCTTAAACTTCACTGAACTCTTCAACTTTGGAATTCATTTTAACTATACATTTAGCCGAAGCTTCTATCCAAAGCGACTTACAAATGAGGGTTAAAGAAAACGCAGGGAGACTTGCAGTAGATTGCTTTGCCACACTGGGGAAAAAAAGGGGTAATTTTCCAACTTGTACATTTAATGTGGTTAAATTCTAAAATTAAAGCCCACATCTCTTTTCAAGGACCATATAAATTAGATATAAAATAAGAATAGTTCATCTTACTACTACTATTACTACCCTATTACTACTACTACTAATAAATATATAAAGAACCATCATTTTGGCATCCTTAAATAATCTTTCAGTGATTGAATCTTTAACAGTACCATATTTTTTGTGTGTGAAGAACATATTACATTGTAATATCAAGTCAAGTTGAGCTTTATTTTAATTGTCTTATATATGTGGACCAGTCTGATCTCACGAGTAAACGTATTTTACGTTTTGTCAGTTTAGTGGCTAATTCGTACGAATTCGAATGAGTTCAGATGTACCAAAATGTACGATTTTAAAAAGGAAGCGTGGCACCTAACCCCACCCTTAAACCCAACCGTCATTGGGGGATGAGCAAATCGTACTAAACTGTACGAATAAAATCATACGAATTAGCCACTAAATCAAAAGGTTACGAATTGCTGTGAGATTGTGTTGGTGTGGACATACAGTGGAAAGTTATGGTTCTTGTAGGACCATAGTGCTGCATAAACATAATCATAAATATGAACACAGCCAGGGCTTAATTTGTGCCGGAACACGCCGGATCCAGATCCGGATCCGGCACCTCATTTTACTTACATTTTAAAATCCTTAGCGTTGAACCCTGTTATCAGTTCATTATAAAACTGCTTTTTTTCTTTTTTGGGAAAGAACAGCACGAACATTCTACGAAGCATCTCCTTTTATCCTAAGAGAGGATAAAGTAGGATTTTTAGGCATCTCATTAAGTGAAGAGGTCTCATATGAGGCATTTGTGAAAGTGTCATATGTGAAAGGCTATGATTCAGTGCTGTCGTCTTCTAGATAGTAAAGCTAGTAATGAGGATAAGACTGACTGTAATCAGCAGAGCTAACGCAGGACCTGTAGATCAGCGGCGGTGATTGAGCCAGAGCTTTGTTCTGTTGGGTTATCATCATCACCAAGGACAGCCGCATGCTAATCTGCAACCTGTGGCACACTGTGATATCCTCTGCACAATACACAGCTGAAGTCAAAATGATTCCACCTGCTCTGATTATTATTCCAAAATATTTTCCAAATGATGTTTAACAGAGCAAAGAATTTTTTCACAGTATAATTATTTTTTCTTCTGTATAATTTCTTGTTTTATTTCGGCTAGATTAATACTTTTTAAAATAATTTTAAAGTCAATATTATTAGCCCCTTTAAGCAATATCTGTTTTTTGATTGTCTGCAGACCAAACCACTGCTATACAATGACAATAACCTGCACACACACACACATAGAGTAACATCCTGTGACTCCGCCGGCTGTAGTTGTCGTGCTGCTGGTTGCAGGGTTTAACTGCACGGCTGCACGTAGAAAATTGAGCATCTCCTCTTGAGCCGTGCGAGCTAGCGATGCGCTCAGTTTTTTTGGCTCGGTGTCAGGAGCAGGCTTGAGCACAGAGAGCTTACTAAGGGCTCCTCGCTGACATGAAATCTGTTCTGTTTGCTGCATCACGGTTTGGCTGAAATGTTAAACACAGATCGGGTCGTGTTACACAAGTGCTAGCATGCTGTGCTGCGTTCGCTACGGTTGACGTTAATGCAGCTTCTGTGATTGAGGTGAAGTCCGGATGTTTCCTGCGGTTTCTGTTTTGGGTAGAGCATTTCTATTTAAAGAACTCTGATGTTATTTTAGCTTAGTTTAGATATGCGCTTTAGTTAAATAGTCTGCATAATGTGCTTGTTTTTTAGTCTGCTTCATGAAACATTTTTATTTATGTTCTGCATTTCTCCTTTTCTCCATCATGCTGCTTAAATGACATGTTCTGATGTCCATTAAATCAATATATTGTGATTAGGAATAGGCGTGATATTGTTATCATGGTGAGGTCTAAATACAGTGAAATGATTATTTGTTCTTTCCATTTTTAAAGAGGGTGTCATTAGGGTTGGGCTGATAGACGATGCCATCGCCGATGGCCGACAAACTTCACGATGCTGAATGCTGATGCTTCAAATTTTCGTGGTTGTAGCCCCTGTCATCTGAAGGCAGAAGGCATTGACTGAGTGATTGACAGCTGATATTAACCAATCATTCGCATTCAGTTCTAGAGCAGTGAGCCAATAAGAAGAGCACAAACGCACACTCGCCCAAACACTTCCAAATATATTTTAAGGTCGAATAGATAAAATTTCGAGCGCATATGCAACCAAAATGGTCGAGCTCTAGCATCTTTATTTATTTACTCATAATAATAATAATAATAATAATAATAAAATAAGGAAGTTATTATCAATCACAATACAAATTACTGTGAACTCAAAGCGAACTCTCGTGTCCTCCACCAGATGTGGGAAAAGCCATAAGAGCGACACAGATCACTCTGCCTATTCATGCCAGAGTCCTGCGGAAAAAAGTGATTTACAGAAGGTCATTTGTGTGTAATTTTTTATTTATGGTTTGGTAGGGTGTTGCGTTGTTGGGGTAGAGGGGTGTGGGGGGGTTACGTTGGGCATATTCCTTATTTTCACATCCCAATGTTGACAGGTGTGCATAAGCCTACTTCATAATTGAGTTGTGTAATCAATCCTTAAAGGGTCACGAAACACCAAAGCACATGTTTTGAGCTGTTGACAGTGGTATATGTGTCCCACACTGCTAAAAACACTATTAGGACACCTATATTTCACTGAAAAGTGTAAATTGGTTGTTTTTGCGTTATTTCAAGCAAATTCGTACTTCCGGTTTGAAACGAATATTTGAAGCTGCGTCACGGTCATGACATAATAGCGTGTATTCCAGCGTGCAGACTGGACGTCTGTGCCAGAGTGAGTCTTATTACGTCTTACAGTGTGCTGCATTAATGCATGAGTAAGGCTTGGTTCAAACCAATCAGCGCACTCGATTGTGTAACTTCATTAATATTCATTACTGTCACAGTGTTTAGACGACAGAGACGCCACGTTGTGTTGGCAAAACAAGCGTGAAGTGTTGCTTTTATAGTTTGCTGCAGTTCAGTTTTGTTTTCATTTTCTCTCTGTGAGAGCGCAGCTGGAGTCACGTGTGGATTAACAGTGTACGCGACGCTCGACAACAATAACTTACGTGTCTAAGGAGGATTATTGTTTACCTGAGAGCTGTTCTCATCTGCAAACGCTGAGATCCGGATTCGCTTGTAGTCTCCTCTTAATAAAGACGCGGCTCTGGTTGCTGGTGATTGTCCTGTCTCTACAGATTTGGTAAGTGAGCGACCAGTGCTCTTTGTTTATTCAGTTTGTTCGTATCGAACTAAGTTAACTATTGCACCGAGTGTAAACATGTTAGCACCACAACCAAACTTTAACCTCGTGTAGGATTTTCGCCGCATTTTGTGACCGGAATAACACACGCGGCTTTCTGACGCCACCTGCCGTGTGCATCTAAGTTTCCGGGAAATGCTGAGTTTTTTTTTTCTCTCATTCACCGTGCGATATCAAACATTGCATGAAAAATACACGCTTAGAGCAGTTCCTCGAATCAAATATCTCGTTTGTCGCGAGGGACATGAATGAATTCCCTGAATGAAAGAGCCAAACTGCTGTTAAAGTCCACCATTTCATCATTTGGCAAATTATTCGACTACAGATGTCCAGTAAACACAGTCACTTTCTCCCGTGTGTGTGTGTGTGTGTATTTTGACTCTGAAACTCAGCGCGACCAAATAGACACTCCCATACCATGCCTCTTTTCTTCCTCCGGCACTCCCCCTAAACAAAGCTGGACACGCCCACTTTTCTGACATTTTCCAAAGTAGAGGTGTGAAAACACCCTGCTGAAACGAGGGGCTTTCATGGCCCTTTAAGTGTCTCATCTGTGCTGTTTTAGCTTTTCCCCAATGTTTTTGTTTTGTTGGTCAAAGGTTTACATCCATCCACGGTCAAAAGCAGTTGAATAGTTGTTTCAAGAATCTGCTATCTGTAAATCCTTTCACAGCCTGCTCGACACTGATTGGTCAAATGGCTCAGTCTATTGTGAGTGGTCTCAGAAACCAAACACTTCTTACAATATCTGAATATATCAGCTTTAGAGGCTTTTCCAGCACATTATATTTAGTGATACAAACAGTTATCATGCCGGTCAGTTTCACCTTATCTTTGTCAGCTTCATCCTTTGAAAGTTCATGCAAAGTAGATTGTAATCCTTCCTCTGCAGTGTTTTACAAATAGATTTTGTTAGTGAATAGCCAATGCAGACTATAAACTGGCATTATGCAAATATGCTAATTTGGTGTTCCAAATTATTTTTGGAGCTTTAAAGAGTCTTTATTTTTGTGGTATACTATTTTACTAAATATAGTGGGGAAAATAAGTATTGAACATATTTTCTCAGAGAACATATTTCTAAAGGTGCTGTTGATTTTTTTTCCCGGATGTTCATAATAACCAAAGAAATCCTAATATGCATAGAAAACAAATCTAATTAGTTTACAAATTAGGTTATGCATAATAAAAAGAAATGACGCAGGGAAAAAGTATTGAACACATGAAGAAAGGCAGGTGTAGTTAGGCAGTGAAAGCCCGGACAGCAGCTGAAATCTCTCAGTAGTTCTTCAGCAAGCCTCTGCCCTTCCTAAGTGTAAATGAATATCGGCTGCTTCAGTCCAACATCTACATTAGCCAGAGGATAAGGATGAAACCCTGGGTGGACCATGTCAATTCCATGTCAATTCGATGTTTATTTCCCCCCACTGTGTTTTATCATATAGACTGGCGTCTTCTAACTGAATGAATTGTAAATAAAATGCAGCTCAAGCTGAAGATCGCTGATGCAGACGTTTTCTAACACTGATGATTCAACCGGGAACACGCACATAAGCACAAGCACATATTGTGCTCTCCGAGATCTCCCTCCCCTCAGATAAGACCAGAGTAATGTGGGAAGAATGTGCATTCCTTTGCTGAGGAGTTTGAGGAGGAGGGGCGGAGTTTGACAAGGATGAGGAGGCGGGGTTTGAGAATGAGGAGGCAGTGTTTGATGAGAAGGAGGTGACCGTAGGCTGTGTTTCCTCTGACTTGCATCAGTGAACTGCCCTTCACTGCCATTCAGGCTTTTATCAGAGATTCAGGCTTGTGAAATGAGTCATAAAATGCAGTCCGCGTCTGTGTGCATCTCTCACACCCTTTTCCATCGAAATGGTGATTGTGCAATGCTGTTTTTCAGGAACACAGAGTGTTTAAAGTTACTTGATACTAACAGTGTAACTATATAAACGTACTCCAAACACAAATCTACACAAAATCAAAACCTCCCGCCGAAATTCGGTGTCTTTATGGTTTCATTCAATGCAAGGCGATGGTTTAAACACATTCAGAAGTTTGTGTTCAGTTAGATGTTGTTTTAAGCTCATCAAAGCTGCATTTATTTTATTTAAAGAATTTTTATTGTGCATTTTAAAGTAAATATTGGTAACACTTTAGGTCACAGTTCAGGGTATTAACAAACCATTAACTAAGACTTCCAGCTTAATAAACGACTAATTTGCTGCTTATTTATAGTTAGTAAAAAGGAAGTTGGGTTTTTGGGTAGGATTAGGGCTGCAGATTAAGATCGTACTTTATAGTTACTAGTTTACAGTTAATATCTTTATAATTGGTAGACAGTAAATAATAGAATGAATTGTGACCTAAACTGAAGTGTTACTGAAATATTTATCAGTATATCCAGGGTTCAACACTAAAGATTTTTTCTACTGGTCTGATCGGGCCAGTGATTCAGATTTTTTGGCCCCACCAAAAAAAAAAAAAAAAAAAGAGAGAGAGAGAGAGAGAGAGAGAGAGAGAGAGAGAGAGAGAGAGAGAGAGAGAGAGAGAGAGAGAGAGAGAGAGAGAGAGAGAGAGAGAGAGAGAGAGAGAGAGAGAGAGAGAGAGAGAGAGAGAGAGAGAGAGAGAGAGAGAGAGAGAGAGAGAGAGAGAGAGAGAGAGAGAGAGAGAGAGAGAGAGAGAGAGAGAGAGAGAGAGAGAGAGAGAGAGAGATAGCTATTTTAGTCACATATATTAATTATTGTGTCAAAAATAATGTCAGTAAATCTAGAATTTAAATATTTAAAAATATTAATATTTAATAAATACATGCAAAATTCTAAGTGTTATGCAAACAAAAAGAGCAGTATGGAAAATGTGCAGGGATTTTATTTCAGTTCGAAATTATTTAACAAAAGGGGGCTGACTTGCCAAACTGACTGCAAAATATCAATTTATTTTTTTCATTGTGTTGTTCCCATGTAAATGTCTCCTTCTATGATGTTGGAAATGGACATTTTCGTTGACCTTTTATAATTTGATGTTGCCGTCACTTCACTGTACTGGTTGTTACCAGGTTAAAAGAATAGCATGCACAAAACATCAAATCAGATAAGAGAAACCGAAAAGCAATATAGTGTTTACGACAACACAGAGAAGACTTAATTGAACAAACTTAAAATGAGTGCAATTGACAAATAGTCACAGGCAAATTAGACTTTAGTGACAAGGCAGCACTATCCCGATAGGGCCAGTAATGATCCTGTATACTGTCCCCAAGCGTCTTTTGTGCTGCCATCTGGCAGTCCTTATTGTTGAGCCCTGATATCATCAGTAGTTCTATACATATATTATAAAATGAAATAGGGCAAAGGTGGTATCAAGGTCATGAAACAAACACATTTTGCATTGTTCTTGTAATCTTATCAAGTCAAAACCATAGACTGTACAAGATATGGATGTAGTGTCCGTGACGTCACTCATAGGTTTCTGAAGAGCGCAAATGAAGCTACAAGTAGGCGTGGCCAACCGCCGACAGTTTGTAAGCGTGTCATCGCACTAACCAAGGGTGACCAAACAAGGGAAAAGAGGCGGAGCTACAGATGCTTCTTAGACGGGCTTTTCTTTGGGAGAAACACTGAATACTTCACTACCTGCGACTCGTTTGTGTTCTGACCACATGTGCTTGGTTTTACACTATATCAATAAAGTGTTCAGACTTTTAAAACCACTGTTGTAATACCCTGAGTCACTTAGCATTGTTCATATGATGGTTTTCTACTGGAGGAAAATGCGAATTACTTCCAAACACTTCTGATATAGTCTGTGTTAGTAAGCGCAAGGCTATTAATGAAATCCAGGCATAACACTCTATGACAGGGGTCACCAATCCTGGAGGGCCGGTATCCAGGCAGGGTTTAGCTCCAACTTGACACACCAGCCTGGATGTTTCAAGTACACCTAGTAAGACCTTGATTAGCTTGTTCAGGTGTGTTTGATTAGGGTTGGAGCTAAAATCTGCAGGACACCGGCCCTCCAGGAACAAGTTTGGTGACCAGTGCTCTATGACAACGTTTCAAATGACTGTTCTAGAGCCTACAGCTAATCAATCTGGCAGATTCTGGACTGCATTACAGCTCTAAAGAGAATTTTATATGATAAATGATCTTAAATAAATCAAATACATTTATAGAGATGGTATATAAGTATATATTTTCACTCACCTGGGAAATGGAGGCCACTTGAATGATTTGTGAGCACAATTAAGTGCACACAGCATGCCATACCATCTGATAATTGTAGGAAATAATTCCTAAAGGCAACTGACTGTGTAAATCCACATAAAACAACAAAAAATAGGATGTATATGCCGAGTTCAGCAGCTAATCAGCTGGAATCAGCTGAGGTGACGTGACTGTGACCAACGAGACCTAGCTGTCACTCAAGTGGCCACGCCCTTAATTATGCAAACTTAATAAAATCGAAACGGATGAGTCATAAAAGAAATCCCCCCCCCCTCACAGTTGTCATGAAGGGCAATATTATCTTTTGTAGCAGGCTGTAAACATGTTTTTATCAGCTGTAAAACTGGCTAATTTAGCATTGTAGTCAGGGAACATATAGAGTTTCTGGAGCCAGCCCCTAAAGGCCAATCGATGAATTGCAGTTTCAGTTACTTCCGTATTGGCTTCTCGAGGGAGAGCGGGAGGATGCCGCTTGGTCAAAACTTAATCAAACGCTTCAGGTAAATGAAATGCATGAAATGTCTGTCGGTAGCCATGATTTCCTGCATGATCTTTGTCAAAGGGTGGAGATGGTATGAAATTTGATGGAGGCGTAATTTCCTGATGAATAGAAAAGTTGAAATGAAAAACATTTTTATCTTTTCATTCTTTGCTGAATGAAAGAATTAATTTCTTTAAAAAAAAAAAAAAGTAATACAGTGAAAAAACTTCTATTCAAGCATCCTAATGAATGTGTCTGCAGGAACAGAAGCAGAGGATCAGTTAATGAATGCATGAGCTTCATTGATTATAACGACAGTGATTTCATCTGGTCTTGCGTCAGTCTGAGTCACTCAGTTGCAGTGTTTGTGTTATTAGTACGCAGTGTTTGTATCCACTAGTATTCGAAATCAACACCTCCTACTTTTCTTTTTATATTCATTAGTATTTTACTATGAGCTCTTTTGAATTATGTATTAATTAATGTTTATATTATTTATTAATATTCATATTTCTGTCTGCTGTAAGTGTGTTCTGTTTAATTCTCAAGCAGGTTCATTCATTCAGTTCCCTTCAGCTTATTCATTATTTCAGTTGTTGTGACAGCGGAATGAACCGCCAACTACTCCAGCATATGTTTTGAGCAGCGGATGCACAGCAAGACCCTCTGAGTAAAATTGATTCAGTTCAGAGAGTGTTTGGACCCTCTTTAAATGAGGGTAAACTGGTTGGTAATAAGTAAAGCTGCTGTTTGTGGAGTTGCTTAATGATCCTCTGCTGTCAGGTAGTTTAAACGGTAGGCTACAAATAATTAATTTGTTATTAATTAAATAATTATTCATAATCGAAAATCGAATCGTGACTTAAGAATCGAAAATGTAATCGAATCGAGGATTTGGAGAATCGTGACACCCTTAGTGATGGATGTTGTGTGTATACGTTCAGCCTCAGAGACGAGCAGAACACTCATGTACTTTTAGCTTAAGGTACACACCTAAATGGCCAAATAAACATACAGCACATATGTATTATTCTCATAAACCCTTGATTGGTATATAATAGATGAACATAAAGGCTTGAGAATCAAACGGTAAATCTGTGTGGCTCTTAAAGTGACAGTGTGCTGTTTTCCTGCTTCTGACTACATGTTAATCATTACTAATCAAACGACAAAGTCAAGGACAAAAGCACTCTCTGCACTTGACTGAAGGACTTTAGTAGCATTAATAAGTGATTGCTATGCATAGTTTATTTCATTTTTATATTTTATACAATTGTTTTTTTTTAATTATTATAATTAGTTATTGGAACCTAATTTGTACATATTCAGACTTAAGAATAACAATTATACATAATTCTGAATACTCCACCCCAAAAAACCCCCATGCAACAAAAAAAAAAACACATATCACATATTTTTCAAGTATCATGCATGCCCTAGTACTAAATATTACATATCAGCCACCAAATCAACAAGTTTGGATATCGTTTGCATGTAGCCGTTGTATGAAAGCCCCCAGAAGCAGCTTCAGTGGGTCTTGGTCTAAGTAAAAGTATTTAATTCAGCTGGACAGAAGCTCTTGGTGTGGTTCACCGGCAATCATCTGGCCTCAGTAAGCGATAGGTTTCAATCTGAAGCTGTGCTGGAGTCCCGCAGCCCCTGAGACGCCACTGAGACTGATTGAAGCCTCATTCAGCTGCCGAGGTCCCGGCCCGTACGCTGATGGAGCGGCTATTTACCCGGCGCTCTGCTGTAAAGCAATCAAAGCACCTCTATGCTAGGGCTGTACAATATATATTGTTTCAATATCAATATCACAATGTGCAAATCTGGAATAATCACATCACCGAATCTGCAAGGTCATTTTAAGATTATAATGACATGAACTAATCTAATAGGTGCAATTAGTATGAGATGTTTTTTTAGTTGTTGTTATTTAATTGACTACCCTTTCCTTATGTTCGGGGCCTTTTTACCCCATTGACGTCCATTATAATTATATTTTTTGATTGCAATTCCTTGGCAGCAGTCAGGGAAAAATTGTTGGGGGTTTTTCCCTGTTGGGAAGAGGTTCAGTTTGTCATTTTCACAGTTGATCATAAGTTGGCAGCATCAAAGGGCCATGAAACCCCCCTATCTCAGCAGGGTGTTTTCACACCTCTAGTTTGAAAAAAGTCTGGAAAGTGGGTGTGTCCGGCTCTGTTTAGGTGGGAGTGTCGAGTAGTAAAAGAGGGAAGGGTTTGCATAAAAGTGGGAGTTTTCAAGCACACGCTGATTTTCACAACAGGCAAAACAACATAGAGACGCAGTGGAGAAAGACAGCGACTGTGTTTACATGGACATCAGTAATCAAATTTTTTGGCGAATTATTGATTTGTCGACCTTAACTGCAGTTCGGTCAATTGGGTATCCTTCCACAAGCTTCTCACAATAGTTTGCAGAAATTTTGGCCCATTCCTCCTGACAGAATTGCTGTAACCGAGTCAGATTTGTAGGCACAAGCTTTTTCAACTCTGCCCACACATTCTCTATAGGATTGAGGTCAGGGCTTTGTGATGGCCACTCCAAAACATTCACTCCGTTGTCCTTAAAGCACATTTGAACTAATTTAGCAGTATGCTGAGGGTCATGGTCTGTTTGGAAGACCCATTTGTGGCCAAGTGTTAATTTCCTGGCTGATGTCTTGAGATGTTGCTTCAGTATTTCTCCATAATGTTCTTTCTTCATGATGCCATCTATGCTGTGAAGTAGACCAGTCCCTCCTGCAGCAAAACAGCCCCACAACATGATGCTGCCGCCCTCATACTTCACAGTGGGGATGGTGTTCTTAGGCTTGTAAGCTTTCCCCTTTGTCCCGCAAATGTAACACTGCTCATTATGGCCAAACAGTTCAATCTTAGTTCCATCAGAGCACAGGACATGTCTCCAAACATGAGTCTTTTCCCAGTGTAATTTAGCAAATTGTAATCTGGCTTTGTTTTTGATTCTGGCTTGTTGATTTTCCCATGTTGTCACAAAAGAAAGTTTGAGCTTTTCCTTAAATACTATTCTACAGTTGTGCCTCCAATTATCTCAAAGGTTGTCAATTAGCCAATCAGAAACTTCCAAAACCCTGACATCATCATCTGAGCTTCTCCAGAGGCAGAATAATCTTATTGTGTGTAAACTTGACTTTCAAGACTTTCTTAATAAATATCTCTTACTAAAAGAGAAAACGTTTAGTCGCATTAACATCTGACTTTTTTTTGAATGGTTATGTGCCTTTTTATACAGTGTATATAAACTTCTGCTTTCAACTGCATGTCTGTGTGGCTTTTTTTCTTGTTTTCATCAGTGCTTTAATGTATTTAGTATATTTTGACCTGCCTACAAACTCATCCCAATCAATGTGTAATTATGAATCCTTTCTAAACACAGGTACTCAGCTGAACTTCTGAAATTATGTTCATATCGCACTACATATCACTGAAAACCTGAAAATTTTGATGCCAGTTATTTTTTTTCCAATATCGTGCAGCCCTGCGCTCTGTGCCACTGGGTAATTTTCCACTATTTGGACTTGATTTGCTCCACTGGATGCATTGGTCCATGGCTTCCCATGCAGTACAGTCTCCATTGTGTTGGACGGCAGACAATGAGTTCTTTCAGTTTGTTCAATTGAAGTTTGTGGGCCCGGAGGGAGAGAGATGGACCGATTGGTTGCTCCAGGTGTCACTCAGGCGTGGTTCGAAGGAGAATGTTAAACACCGCAGACCTCGCCGGGCCTCCTTAAGTTGTCAGACTGGTCGGACGGGCTGTGACGAAATGCACTGCTCTAGTTGAAAGCACAAACCTGTGAGTCACAACGGCTCCTGTTACCTGCTCTTTCAATATTATCTTTTACTGATGAAGAGGCTCAGAGCATTTCTGCCCTGCCATCCTATTTAAAATGATGTGGACCAGTGTTTCTCAACCAGTTCCTGGAGGATCACAGCACTGCAAGTTTTGGGTGTCTCCTTTGACTTTCACACCCATTTCTGGGCTTTAAATCTAACGAGCTGATGATCTGAATCAGGTGGGTTTAGTTAACGAGACTTGGGAAGATGCGCAGAGCTGGTGGTCCTTCAGGAACGTGGCTAAGAAACACTGACGGAGATGATCAGCAATCAGCATACCAAAGTGAGCATAAAAGAAAATACATGTAATACATGGAATACAGGGAGTTGTGAATAATAATAATAATAATAATAATAATAATAATAATAATAATAATAATAATAACAACAACAACAATAAAAGCTAGCATGTTAAACTTGAGAGTTTGCATTGAGAGGTGCCTTTTTGAAATGGTTTTCTAATGCCCATGAGCGTTTGTCCAATCAAATGAAAGCAGAGGGTGTGGTTTCCGTTCAGGTGACAGCAGTGTTTGTGTTGTCAAGGTGGCTTATAGAGACTATTGGTCATTGGATGTATGACTTCACAAATCATTATTATCACAATATTATTTTATATTTCAATTATAACCATATCTACAGCAGCGATCGGCACAATATAAAAGTCCCTTTAAGGCAAGTCATTTCACAGGCAGCCATCTTTGAAACGCCTCTCTGGCGGTATGCTCGGGCATTCTGTGTGAATGTAGAAAGCTTACGATTACAGGGTCTTAGAAAGTCTTAATGTCTTAAATCTCTAAATCCTAATTTTAGGCCTTAAAAAGTCTCAAATTAACGGAAATATTGTGTTGTAGGTCTTAAATCTTTTTTTAAACAGGTCTTAATTTTCCTTTATTTATGTATAGCTACCCAATCTAGCCAAACCCCATACAGTCATCAACAATCCGTCTCAATAAAACTTTAAACTTTTTATTTAAAAAGGTCATTTTAACTCTATTTATCATAATGGTTTTATTATTTTTCTTAAAATATTTTTTCTTAAAAAGTTCTCCATGTAAATTTAGTTAAATATAGTTTTTAAAACTTTTAAAACATTTGTTTATTTTTTTTTATTTTAACGAAAGTTTATATTGGAAAAAGTGTATGGATTCAAGTAGAGCTTGCTTGTTTTTACTTAATATTTAAAATATTTTCCTAGGAAATAAAATCTAAAATATTATTTTTTAAAAATTATTAATATATTATTGTATTATTAAATGTATTCAATTATAATAAAACTTTTTTTGAAAGGGCAAATAAAAATCTTTTCCATCTGAAAAGCCATTTGAAAAATTCCTTAGGCTTTAGCGCTTTAAGTCTTAAATTTCAGTCATAATGGTCTTAAAAATGTCTTTAATTTAACTCTTTGAAACCTGCAAAAACCCTGGAAGCATATTTCTGCTTTAAAAATTTATGTTTTATAATTATGATTATTTTGATGAAATGTTTTGTTTTCTGATGTAAAGATTAAATCTCCAAATAAAAGGCATTTGTTTTACATATTTAGATTTTGACAAGTTTGCACATTTTCTCCCTGATGTTATAATTATTTTGTCACATTCCGATGAACTTTTATTTCCTTCGATGTATTTTGTAAAACTCTACCCTCCTGACATTCTCCTACAGTATGTGCAATTCCGCTGAATGCTCTTTTGTGATGTGAAAGGATTGGCACGGGCGCAGGAATGGGTAGCTGGTTTCAGTCAGGATGATTGGTGTGTGTGATTTCAGTCACAGGTTTCAGATGTGTTTGTTGCCGGACTGGAGAAGCCTGAATAAAACATGAGAACAGCCGTCAGAGGGTTTCTGGTTTCAGTAGGCCATTTAACAAACTACAGTTGAGTTTACAGTTCACAAGATGAACTTTAGGAGATGAGATGTCCTGCATTTGACTGTCTTCTGTTATTTTAACAGCAGACGTGGTGCTCTTACAGTAAGTCTGTTAATGTTTTTCAAAAGGTGTACACTCCTCCTTTATATACCTACAGTTGACGTCAGAATTATTCGCCCTCGTGTGATTTTCTTTTTTAAGTATTTTCCAAATGATGTTGAACAGATTCAGGAATTTTTCACAGTAATTTATTTTAATATTTGTTCTTCTGGAGAAAGTCTTATTTGTTGTATTTCGGCTAGAATAAAAGCATTTTTTAATAGTTTTAAAGCTATTTTAAGGTCAGTATTATTCGCCCCTTCAGCAATATTAGTGTTGGATTGTCTCCAGAACAAACCACTGTTATACAATGACTTGCCTAATTACCCTAACTTTACCCTAATTACCCTAGTGAAGCCTTTACATGTCACTTTAAGCTGAGTACTAGTAAATATCTAGTCTAATATTATGTGCTGTCATCATGGCAAAGAGAATAGAAATCAGTTTTTAGAAATGACTAGGGCCAGATGGAATCTGCGAACATTTTTTGCTATTTCTGCGCAGAATTCTGTAAAAAATTTGTGGATTTATGCTGAATTATTTTAGGAGTATCATAACTAAAACCCTAATATATGAACTAAAAAGTAATAGCTTTATAACTTGTATTTAATGTTTACAATGCAAATCCAATTGGATCCACTTTATTTGGTAAACGAAGCAAATCTTCTATGTAATATCTCTACTAAAAGACTGACATTAAACAACTGTAACAACTGTATTGTAAATAATGAACATTTTCATATTAGTCAATAAAAATTACTGAAATTAATTAAAAAACTGAATAAATGTAAATTTGCACACGTTTAAACAAGTAAATAAAAAGAATCAGGGATGCATTAAAAATCTGCAGAATCCTGCACGCCCAGATTTAGTGTAGGCCTAGAGATGATGAGTCATTAAAACTATTATGAATAGAAATGTGAAGAAAAAAGTCAAAAACATATATACAGAGGGACTAATAATTTAACTGTATATGTGGGTATTGGGTGTTTATATATGATCATTTACTGTCATTTGAAGATTTTTGGCCATATGACAACCCCAAAACGTTAACAGTTTTAAGTGTGCATCACACAGGTGAGTGGGCTTGACAAACCACCTGTAGAAAACACTCTCTAACAGTTCCTCTGTATAATCAGCACTTCTTGCATGCATTACCTCTTCTTGTTGAACTGCTGAATGCCTCCTCAGTTGTAATTAGCTACTAAATGACTAAGTGTAAATGTTTTAATGTGAAGTACTGTGAGTGAGTGTGGTCATCAAAACTTACATTTTTAAAGTCTGTATGAACCAGAAACTGCTAAGACTTTTCAGTATGTTGACGTATATCCTATTGAAATGCACATTTCACTGCTGTAATGCTCATTAAATTGATCAAATTGACAGCAAAAACACTGACAAGTTTTTAATGTTTGAAATAAATGCTGCATATGAAATGAATCCTAAAAAGCACATAATGCAGTAAATAAGATTTAATTAATGTATTTCATAGAAAAATAAGCCAAAATTATTGGTCATTTTGGATTGTCAATACATAACAACTGATATGACTTAACTAAAATGATCATATTCCTTCTTATAATTTCTTTTAATGTATGTATTACACACACACCTTAGTAGTCAATGTGGTAATGACATAAATGTAGCACACTAGACAAAGACAAATGACATATCATAAGGCCGTACTCAATTGTGAACATGTTTATTATTTAATAATATATAGTATAGTCAATGTTAGAGAGCTTCATGAATGAATGTGTACTTGTGCTTTGGGCTCAGACTCCATTACCGTCCCGAGAAGCTGCAGGCTGTGTACTTTTTGTGCTAATGCTTCCCCTTCCTCTTCCTGTTTCTTTCTTTCTGCCTCTGTTCATGAGTCTCTGTGCCGTCAGCATAGAGGAGCTGGCAGAGACTGGATAAGCTTGTGCACGCTTGTTCTTATCATCATTCAGTGTAAAACAGAACAGCAAAATTAAATTAAAACTAATTTTTTGAAAAATGTTAAAATAAATAAATATATTAATAAATGTAATTAATGAAATAAAGAAATTGAATAAAAATGCAATCAAATGAAAATTTTAAAAATAAATTAAAAAATTGTAAATAAATAAAATAAATAATTGTAATTCAAGTAAATAAAGATTTTTTGTAAATTAAATAAATAATTACATTTAATTTAATAATTGTATTTAAATTAGATATATATTTTAAATTAAATAAAAATGTTAATAAATTATAAATTATAATTTAATTAAATTGTAATTAATAAAGATAATTTTAATTAAATTTAAAAAATAAATTAAACTAATTATTTAAATATTTTTAAAATTAAATTAAATTGTAGTTAAACTATAAATTGTAATTAAATTAAATAGTTGTAATTGAATTAAATAGTTCTTTAAAAATTTAATGAAAATTGTAATTAAATAATTATAATTAAATTTCGGAAATAATTAAATTCAATTAAAATTGAAATTACATTAAATATTTTTTTTTAAATTAATTAAATTAAATAAATTAAATCATGAATTGTAATTAAATAAAAAAATAATGTAAATTATATTTTAAATAAAATTTTTTATTACAATAATTAAATTATAATTGTAAATAATATAATTGTGAATTGTAATTAAATTAAATGACAAATTCTGATTAAATTAAGTTAGAAATTCTAATTAAATCAAATAAAAAAATACTTAAAATAAAATATAAATTGCAATTAAATGTAGTGCTATTAAATTTAATTACATTTAATAAGTTTATAATTAAATTAAAAAATGTTATTAAATTCAATTAATTTTTATTAAATTTAATTATTACTCAAATATTACGTGTATGTGTGTCTGGAACTTTCTGAAAACTCTAACAAGGATGAGGAATTTCAGAAACTCTGCTTCAAATGCTGGGTTCACACCTAACTTAGAGCACTCACTCTAGTTTACTCATAGGATGTTTTTCCACTCGATTTGAATTGTGTGAACTTGAAACAATTTAGACAAATCCTTCACTTTCGCTCAAAATGTGTTGCTCGTTGCATGTCATTCGCATTGCGTGATCCTATTTCTTTTAGTGCATTTGCATTGACTTTTATATGCAACTTGCTCTTATTATTACTTAAGTGTTTGTATTGCAGCCTGTTGATTTGACATGCTTAAATCGTACTTAATAGAAAATTATCTCAGGATTAGTGTATTAAGGTGAATTTAAACTTGTTTTCAGACTGTGTAAGGAAAAGAAGTGCTAAAGTTAAGTGTTATTATCTGTGTTTTTGTGTAAGATTACTAGAAAGACTTAAAGGGGACCTATTATACCTCTTTATACAAGATGTAAAGTAAGTCTCTGATGTTCCTAGAGAGTGTGTGTGAAGTTTCAGCTCAAAATTCCACACAGATAATGGTTTATAACTCTCTGAAACCGACCCTTTTAGGCTTTGGAACTAATTGTGGTGTTTTGGTAACTGTCGCTTTAAATGCAAATGAGTGTGCTCTTTTCAAAAGAGGGCGGAGCTACAGATGCCTGTGTGTCAGCATAGTGGCAGATCCAAAAACAGGATTAATGTCTTCTGCTAATGAGGGACAGATGGTCACTAGTGGGCGGGGCTTTCCCCCTCTGATGACACGTCCAAAAGGCAGAATGTCAATCAAAGTGTTTCTGCAGACTGTACTTATGAAGTCTGACTATAAACAATACAATGAATACATTTTACCAATGTAAGCTGGATATATTCACACTGCTGACACACAGCTGTGTGTAAACCCCTTATAAAAGTGATTTTTCCATAATAGGTGCTCTTTAAATGCATCTCTGGTGCTGTGTAATGTCTGTTTCTCTTATGCTGAAATTTGTGAGGTTACCACTGTGGTGAAGAGCAGAGCCTGATGTGGTTTGGTTGGGGAAGAGCTGAAAGAACATCTAACACTGCATGGTTTTCAACTGTATTCATCCACATGTGTAAAAATAGTGCCTTTGATGGTTGATTAAAATAAGCTTTTGCCAAGTTCTGCTACTGTACTGAGTGTCAAAGAGAGACAGCTGTGTGCCGCATCACTTGTCTTGCTGCAAAGTTTAAGGCTGCACAGTGGATCATTTCAGCATCAGTATTGCAATGTGTACATCGACAATAGTCATATTGCAGGATGTGCAATGTTGAGTTTACATTTGAAAGACGCCGCCGCTATATTAGGCTATATATTCTTCAAGACACTAGTATTCAGCTTAAAGTGACATGTAAAGGCTTCACTAGGGTAATTAGGGTAAAGTTAGGGTAATTAGGCAAGTCATTGTATAACAGTGGTTTGTTCTGGAGACAATCCAACACTAATATTGCTGAAGGGGGGAATAATATTGACCTTAAAATGGCTTTAAAACAATTAAAAACTGCTTTTATTCTAGCCGAAATAAAACAAATAACACTTTCTCCAGAAGAACAAATATTAGAGGAAATACTGTGAACAATTCCTTAATCTGTTCAACAATTTAGTAAACATTTAAGGAAAGAAATCCACAGCAGGGCGAATAATTCTGACTTCAGCTGTAAGTGCACATTCTGCTGCATGGTAAACAGCATTATTTAGAGTTTGAGTGAGCAGTGTGTCATCTGAAGGGTTTGTATCTAATCGCTGTCTGACACCAGAGCTGATCTCATCAGTTTTGCGGCCTGTCTGCATCCCTGATGTTCTACACACACCGTGCTAAACAAAAGACATGCCGTTCATTCAGCTTTGATGGATAAGCTCGGGCCTCGATCGTGCTTGTTTTGGTAACGTCAGCTGTAACATAACATTCCCACATTGCCATCTTTATTTACTTACTTTATTAGTCGCCATCAATGTTGATTACTTTGTTTTTAGTTTACGTTTCTGTGTGGAGTTTGCATGTTCTCACTGTGTTCGCGTGGGTTTCCTCCGGGTGCTCCGGTTTCCCCCACAGTCCAAAGACATGCGGTACAGGGGCCTGTTTCAGAAAGGAGGTTAAGTGAAAACTCAGAGTATTTTAACCCTGAAATGAGAGAAACTCTGGGTTTTCCATTTCAAAATGGCAGGTTTGTTAAACTCAAGAAATCAGGGTAAGTCAAGCCTGTTTCTGAAAGAGAGGTAACTTTAACTTAGAGTCAGTTACTGTGGTAACTTACTCTGTGAATCTAACCTGGTCAGAAGCAGGTTTTACTCTCTAAACTCTGAGTTTCTGTCTGTCTCCTCCCCTTTTTTAAAGATGAAGCGGTATTTCTCGCCTTAGCCTTACGTTTCCACCCACCTATTTTAATGCTCATTTTGGATACGTGCATAAAAACGATTGATAGAAACGTCATGATGCACATAACTTTTTTAAATATGTATAAAAAACGTGCATAACTGAGTAGGATAAACTTTTATTCGATAGAAAATGTGCGCATAAACTACGATGGAAACACTTTTACTGAACAAATTACAGTATGTACATTAAAAAAAGATCATGATCATGATCATGAAAATGTGTGTAAATGGACAAACCAGCAAGCTGAGCACACTGTAACACGTCTTAAATATTGTTTTAGTCATTCTAAAATGCCTTAACTGTTTCAGTATTAGTGTATATTATTAATTACCTCCGAACGTCTGGTGCGTGTCAAGAGTCTCCGCGTCTCATGGCTTCAGACGCCCCCACGTGTTCATTGTGTTTCAGCATTGTCTTCTGACATCGAGGCGCAAGTACATTAATTAGGCTAAATAAAGAATTAATTGACGCAGCTTCTTCTACCACAGTAAATTCTGTTTTTACTGTTGATATTTGGTGCCAGTTAAATCAGAAAGTGACGATTTTTTTCTCTTTGACTCGTTGGATGGAATTTTATTCGCATCTTTTATGCAATATTCCAGTTTTGCACATACATTTATGTAATATATTTGGATGGAAACATAGCTATTGCCTACATTTTAGTCACACACAGAATAACTGTACTAGAATGGCTTATCCTTTTTTAATAAATAATTAAATTAAATTCACCTTCGACATGCACTGTAACTAGATTAATGGGATTATTATTCTTTCTAAAAATTATTTTTAGTACTGCTTACCTTCTAAATGTTATATTAACCTCTATCACTTGATCAATAAAAAAGGCAGACACACAAGTGCACTGTTAAATCATTTAAAACTAATAAATGTATAAAAAAGTTTAGAAAAAAAATATAAACGTCACACATTTCATTACTTATTTTATTATACTTAAATATTTAAACACTTAAAAAGTGAAATTAGGCATTAACTTGAGCAGCTGTTTTCCCACGCTAACTGTCTCTTCTTCACTGATGGTTGCTTCTTTTCAAATATATACGCTCATATTTGCTATAACTTTGCATGAGAACATCAAGTTCAGCTGGAGAAAGAAATGGTGATCTCTTTTATAAGATATTGCCATAGTCACTCGTAATGTCTGCGCTCCACTGATAATGCCTTTTTAAAGTCACGGTGTGCGCGCTTAACTCTGAGTTGGTCTACTTGAAGTTGATTGACCCAACTCAGATCAGCTGTTCTGAAACCCAAAACTCAAAGTTTTCAATCTCTCGGTAAATCAACTCAGAGTTCAAGTTTAAACTCTGAGTTGTTTGAACCTCCTTACTGAAACAGGCCCCTGGTGAATTGGGTTGGCTAAATTGTCCGTAGTGTGTGAATGTGTGTGTGGATGTTTCCCAGAGATGGGTTGCGGCTGGAAGGGCATTCGCTGCGTAAAAACTTGCTGGATAAGTTGGCGGTTCATTCCGCTGTGGCGACCCCGGATTGATAAAGGGACTAAGCTGACAAGAAAATGAATGAATGAAAGCATCTGAGAGTCTCCTTGGCTGTGTTTTGGATCATTGTCTTGCTGAAATTCATTTACACTGAGGAAGGGCAGAGGCTTGCTGAAGAACTACTGAGAGATTTCAGCTGCTGTCCGGGCTTTCACTGCCCAACCACACCTCCCTTTCTTCATGTGTTCACACACCCCCCCCCCCCCCCCCCAAGTCATTTCACTTTTTTTACACTTAACTTAATTTGTCAAACTAATTATGTTTGTTTTTTTGCATATAAGGAACATTTCAAGTCAAAAGCACCTTTAGAAATATGTTTTCTGAGAAAAATGGTGACTTGTTGAATACTTATTTCCCCCGCTGTATATGTTTTTAACAATATCAGTCGAAACAAGGACATTTGAGGTGTTTACAGTAAATTAGTTCTCATTGTGTCGTTTGTGTTTTGTAAATGGCGGTGATGAAGGTGATTATGGCGTCCTCTCTGTGCGTTTTAAATAGATCTGCTTTACTTGGCTGTAATTGGGTGTTCCAGCGAGGGTTTCTAAAACGAGCTCTTCATCGAGGCTGGGAAACCGACGGAGCCGCATTTACACAACATTCTAGACTCAGAAAAGGGTTCCCTTCCTTCCAGCCCCCTTTCACTTCCTGTTCAACTGCTTCCTGTTGCACAATACCAGTGACTCACTATAGCAGGCATTTAAACTGTAATTAGCATCTCAGACTCGTTACTTTGCACTTTTTTTTAGCACGAGCTATTCTGGTGGTGTATATAATTTACAAATGTCCTTGATTTGGGCACCATCTTCTATATGGTGCATTTGCTTTTAGTTTCTTATCCTATTTAGTGGTTATTTTGTATTGGTTAAAAGGTGGGCTGTGTAATCAATTAAAATCTACCTAAAAAAAGAAATAAAAATGTTCCTCAAATTCGGTTTTCTTTTTATAATTACATGTTTTCAAGTTGAAATGTTTTGGATTATGTAGTGCACTTTAAAAAATGTGCTGGGTTTCCTTTAGGGTTGGGTCGACGGATGATGCCATCGTCCATCGCCGATGGCTGATAGACATCATGATGCTGAGCCGGCATCGCAATCCTCGCCCTGCCCCCATCGCAGCAGCAGCCCGCTCAGGCCCCGTTTACACCAATACGTCTTAGTTTTAAATGGCATTTTAGAACAAAAAACAATCCACGTCCACACTGGCGTTTCATCTAGCGTTTCTGAAAAACACTTTGGGCTCTATTTTGACGGTCCATGCGCAGAGCACAAAACGCAGGGCGCAAATGCTTTCAGGGCGTGTCAGAACGCATTTTTGCTAATTTAAGGACAGGAAAATCTGCTTTGCGCCGTGGCGCATGGTCTAAAAGGGTTGAGTTTATTTTCTTAATCAGTTATAGGTGTGTTTTGAGAATAAACCAATCAGAGTCTCATCTCCCATTCCCTTTAAGAGTCAGCTGCGTCACGCCAAGAGCGCATTCGCTATTTACAGGACACAAAGTAAGTCTAAGTGGAAAAACTGAGCATTTCACAAGCAAACAGTTCACAGTTAAGAGATTTTTAACAGAAAACTGTTAAACAGAGCATCTACTGCGTGAGAATGAGAGATAATGGATCTACTTTCACTTTCGCTCTTGGATAGGGAAACCTTTACGCACAGACATCAATTAGTCTATAAATAAATAATTTTGTTTGTTAAGCGCAAATATTCGTTTCAAAACTATTTCTAAATTCAGTTCTAATTTCCAGCAAACGAATAAATGAACAATAATAACAAAATGTGCTCAAAAACCTGAGTTATATCCTAAAACACATGCTGTGCCCCATATGGTCTAAAACCTGACAGGTGGGCAAATCTAAGCTTGTTTTTAATAAAACAAATATAAATATGGATATAATAAATAATACTGCTAATAATAATAACATTATACAAAAGCTAATTGTTATGAATGAACTGAAAAAGCCTCCCGAGATGAAGAAGACATAAAAGCAGTGATTTTTCATATTTATGTCGGCTAGAAAATAATATGTTTTGTAATATTTTAATGCTTTATATTTATATCCTATATCTATTCTTATTATATCCTATATATATCCTTAATATTTAAATGTTTTCATATGTAAAGATATTTGCCTATTGCTCTCTTGTGTGTATTAAGCAGTGTGTAAGCGAGGTGCAACTCTGCGCTGGAGTTTAGACCGGGTTTGTTTTGGTCTAATGAAAAATCTATTTTAGTTTCTCAAAATAGCAACGAGCCAGCGGTCCGCCTCAGAACACCTTCCTTTATAGACCAGAACACCTATGGGCGCACATATGAGCGCTAATGCATTTGCTATTTAAACAGCGTAGCGCAGCGCCTCAAAACCACTCTTGCGACAAGCTGAAACTACCAAACAAGTATTGCGGTGCGCCTTGCGCCACATTGCGCCGGGTATATGATAGGGCCCTATGTCGCTGAAAACGTACATCACATGACCACACACAGATACATACACCGTCACCATCACTGTCGTTGCCATGCAAGCGTCTGAGCTCCAGGTAGTGCTTTGAGCACAAAACCCCAGAGAGCAATGTACGCCGGACAGTTTATCAAGGATGTACCGCTGGATGGCGTCTCACTATAGTTGTTAAACGTGATATTAAATTAATCTTGTCTTTATCTAACGACTCTTCGGTCTTTTGAATATATCAGGGAACATGCCACAGCGTCAGTACACTGCTTTAATCTTTCGCTTTCACGCTTGTAGTAAAATAGAAATACTATGAAAGAATGTCCTTGCTCTGACTTCATCTGTATGCAATATTAAGTGTTTCTCTGTTTTATTTGTAGTTATATTGACTTATGTATTTATGTAATGATTTTTTCCATCATTACACAAGCTTCGCCCTGCTCCCCCCCTCCCCATCTTGGATCCGTCATTCATAAGAGATCAGCGCAGATCCACGTGTCTGAGAGCTCTTTCTGAGAGTCGTCTCCGTCGTTCAGTCTGAAAGCTCTTTTGTCTCCAGGTCTCTTCTGCAGGAATTAATAAGTGCTTTCCGTTCTTGGTTTAAAGAGCTGGTCTCCGCTTTTTTTTCTCCGGCAGTTTTGCTGCGTCGTCTCTGAGCCGCGTGACCGCACTGTGTTTGGCCGGAGCTCAACTTGAGGCTCTTCTAATGGCCTCATTAACAAGCCGAGAGGCTCTCTGAATCTCACATTCACTCACTCATTTACTCACTGCGCTTGTTTACTCTTTCCCTCACTCACACGGTTTATTCGCTCAGCTGTTTACACACTCAGTCATTCTCTTTGCTCGTTATGGTTCAGTTCTACTTTCCTATAGATCTTCACTTAAATAAATGATGTTTGCTGTTTGTTTGAGCCACTTGTTTAAAATGAGCTGAATCAACACATCTCTTGAGTTTTTATTTCGCGACAATTTAATTGTTTTATGTTCGATCCACTTCAATTTGTACAAATATTTTGTTTTTGTTCAAACTTAGTGCTGGGCGATTTGTGCTAAAATTAAATCTCGATTAATTGAACATTTTAACTCGATTATGATTATTTTATTTATTTATTTTAATATCTCATAGTTCACTGACAGGATTTGTACAGTAAATATGCTCACATATTACAAGAGATTTGTGAATGAAGGGTGCATTATAGGGCTGCACGATTCTGGCTAAAATGAGAATCACGATTTCGTTTGGAAGAGGATTTAAGTTTCACAGGAGGGCTCATGACTTTATCTTCCATAGATATATACACTAGATATCGCATAGGGACCCTGAGCATGCGTCAATAGCGCCGCCACATTGGTACAGTGCTCCCAGGACAAATGTCATTCATCCGCACTAGTCAAGACAGTGTTATTACGTGAAGATGCGGGACTTTAGCGCTGTCTACGGGTGTAGTAACGAGCAAACAAAGAAAACAAAGCACAAAGGTAGAACATCTCATAGGTAATATTCAGTTTTTTTCTGTTTTTGTATGTTCTGAACTTTTGTGCTAATCAGGTAACGATATTGAGGATAAGTCACTTACTGCATTCACCATACGGCAAAGCAGCTCCAACTCGCACTAAACACTCGGCTTATGCTAGTTTTGTTGAATAAAATCAGCAAACAATGCTAAAGAAATATGACAACGAGATGCTGCGCTGCCAGAAACTTGCATTATTGTCGGCTAACGTTAGTGAAAGAGTCGTTCATAACGGAGATTCATTCACAAACGAATGTCAGTATGAGGAGTGAAAGCAGGAGAGGAACTGTGTTTCAGGACACGGTTTAGATTAAATTTAACAGGGAGGGTGAATAGTACATTTCTGTACACACAAACACAAGCTTTTTGTCAGGAATGCCCGTGCGGTCACTGATCCATCAATGTAGAAAAGTGATGTCAAATTATAAGTTTCGTAATTAGAAAATAAAAATTACATACTAACATCCAGGAAAACTCCCGATCACAGATATATGTGTTTATGTGTGTATCTCTGGCTTTGGATGGCCACAATCCTCCACTGTACCTTGGTCCCGCATTCATTTCAAAGGAGCGCTACCCTGTAGCAAGATGGCGGCGCTATTGACGCATTCCGTCCAAAAGACAACAATAGGCCAGGCGACATCTAGTGTATATATCTATGTTTATCTTCAACCGTAGTCAACATTAGAGAGTATTAACCGGATGTTGACGGTGGAGTTGCAGAAGATCACTCCTGAAAAACAGCGGTAGCTTTTAAAGGAATCCGCCAATTTAACAGCAATTAAAGATGAGATGTGTGAAAGTGCCACACTGCGGGTTAAGCCTCTTCACATGACTCTGTGTGTTTCTGTTTCCCACGTCTCTCTGCACACACACACACACACACACACTCGCGGCCTTTCATTGGCTTTTATTTCAGTCTCGCTCTCCCACACGCTCCTCAGAGAGAGACAGTCATGAAACCACACTGAACAAATGATTCATTGGATTTACTCATGTTTTTTAAAGGTAACAATTGTTATGGGCTGAATTTAAACAAACGAAGTTGAACATTAAGTTTAAATTCGGCCCATATCAATTGTTTGCATCCATTTACCTTTAAAAAACATGAGTAAATCCAATGAATCAGTTGTTTTTGTAGTTATGTGGAGCCACCAGTTGAGAATCAGTGATGTTATGGTCAGTCACACCGCCGAGCTGGAGCTCCGACTGTGACCAGTCAGATCTGCAGACTGGAACAGAACAAGCTCCCGTCAGCGGAGACTCTGGGTGATCGTCAGAAATGGGTAGTGGTGTTTTCATCAGATCTCCTCCGCAGTGACGGAGCTTCGCCCGCGGCCCGCACTGAATGAATGACCTAAATACAGACATGCAGAGAAAAGAGTGAAGCCTTCTGCAGGATTCTCTCTCTCTGCTTTTCTCCAGTCTGACTGTAGATGAACTCATTGGCAGCGGGCCGGCTGTTTGATGTCCCACACACACACTAATCTCTTTTGCTGATTAACATTTTTCCCGGCTCGTTTTCTTCTGCTACTCTTTATTTTCACACTGGGGAAGAGTGTGTGCAGGATTTGCTTAATGCAGTGACACAGACTCACTGAAGGAGATTTCTGGGCCATCTGCTTCTGAAGTGTCGAGGTTTGACTGGTTGGTCAACTTTAGCCCCGACACCTAGTCATGACCCAAAATTTCAGTCTGTATTTACATAATCTCTTTTTTAAAAACGTTCCTTTTGACCTAAGTGCAAAGAGAGACTCGTAGTCATTTAACAGCAGAGGCTTGGTGAATATATATAAATACATAAAAAAATTTAAATTATATATTAGCCCCGTTTTTTAAATATTTCCCAAATTATGTCGAACAGATTCAGGACATTTTCACAGTATGTCTGATAATATTTTTTCTTCTGGAGAAAGTCTCATTTGTTTTATTTCGACTAGAACAGAAGCAGATTTTTATTTTTTAAACACCATTTTAAGGACTAAATTATTAGCCCCTTTAGGCTAATTTTGTTTTCGATAGTCTACAGAACAAACCATCGTTATAAAATAACTTGCCTAATTACACTATCCTGCCTAGTCAACCTGATTAACCCAGTGAAGCCTTTAAATGTCACTTTAAGCTGTATAGAAGTGTCTTGAAAAATATTTAGTAAAAAACTATTTACTGTCATCATGACAAAAAGAAAATAAATCAGTGATTAGAAATGAGTTATTAAAACTATATTATGATTAGAAATGGGCTCAAACAAATCTTCTCTCCGTTTAAAAGAATACGTGGAAAAAATAGATAAGGGGGCTAATAATTTAGGGGGGCTATTAATTCTGGCTTCAACTGTATATATATATCGACACCTTAGAATTAAATCATATGCTGGAATAGTTGGCGGTTCATTCCGTTGTGGTGACCCCTGATGAATAAAGGAACTAAGCTGAAAAAAAGTTAATAAATGAATGTTAATACAAAAAATACAACTGCATATTATTATTTATGAATGCCATTCAATAAAATGATTATTATTAGAATCTAATTATTAGTTATTATTAATTAAGTCATAATTATTAACTAATTAACTAATTCGTATTATTAACACATTTTTTTTGTACACTATATTTATTAGTTTTTTCAATTTGCACATCACAACAGATTACACAATTACAGAACAATAATCATGAAGGCACAGCAAACTTTTTACCCCCCATTCTCCCTCCCAACCCATTGCCTTAAATAAAATAAAACAAATAAAATAATAATAAATAAGTAAATTAATTAAACAAAAATAAATAAACATAAATAAATATAATAAAAAAGGGGGGAAGAGGAAAAAAGGGGGGGGATATGTTTAAATCAGGTAGTCTGTTTAGATCATGATACTTTCCATATTCCTAAGCTTGTTCTAGTTGTAGTAGACGGTCCACATTTACATTGTACTTTAGAAAGTTATTAAAAGGTCTCCAGATATCTTCAAACACATTTTGTTTCTTTTTGACAATGTACTTGATCTTTTCCATTGACATATGCAATGCCATTTCTTTAATCCACTTTCCTATTCTAGGTTCATTTATATTTTTCCAATTAAGAGCAATAATACGTTTAGCTTGTAAAATACACGTTTATGAATCTGACCTCTTTGTAAGAGAGAGCTGACAGGAAATGTACCCAGGATAAAAATCTTTAGGATCCAATGGTAATTTCTTTATTAAAATTTGGTCAATTTTTTCAATAGCATCTTGCCAAAAGGGTTTCACTTTCACACATTCCCAAATACAGTGATAAAGTGTTCCTCTTACCTCATTGCACTTTATACAGGTATCTGGAATATTATCATTAAACTTGTGCAATATAGCAGGAGTTATGTATGTTCGCATTAACCATTTGTACTGTACGAGTTTCAGGCTTCTATTGATTGTTTGTATCTGAGCTTTCCTACATGCCTCATTCCAGTCTTCTAGTGATATTTCATCTTCTATATCTTCTTTCCATAACTTTAGTTTTAATTCTGAGGATTCGTTAATTAACTAATTATTAATTATTATTAAAAACTAACATCAGCTAAGATTATACTATATAACTGCTGGTTGACCATGTTTATATATACTAACTTTACCAATTAGATACCTTTAAAGCTGTTTGTTAAATGTTAAATAAAGTTATTAGTTACTAATAATGTTCCTGAATAACAACCTGAACCTTTCCGAATATGATTGTAGTGCAGTACTGTGCACCTTCTGTGCAGCTGCTTTGAAACAATAACTATTGCGAACAATATACAAATAAATAAACGTGAATTTAATTAATACTTATCGAATTAAATGACCTTAATGAACCACAGCACTATAAATATGCAGATTATTTTCAGCCAATATCAAAGCATGTCATATATGCCAGATTAACATATGCAAATCATCGTCTTAGGGTGCGTTCACACCTGTGAATGGATTCAGTTGTTCCGAAACAGAGATTACAATTGTTACAGTGTTGCTCTTTGCTCTTGGAGCGGTTCGCTTTCACACTGCAAAGTTTCTAATCGGACCAAAAGAGCTAAAACAAGTCACGTGTGAGTAAACTCTCCTCACATTGGTCAGAGTGTCAGGGTTTGTTTTGCAGCGTCCCGCTCAGCTGTCAGGAGAGGTGGTGGTTTGGTGGTGTTTGACAGGGTGCGCGCGACGTGTCTGAGGAGAGACGCGGTGGGGAGGGGTGAGAAGGGTGCGCGACGATGCCTATTTGAGGACCGGGAGGCGTTTGCGGGCATCCGGAGACTCGCGAAACTTCCCGCCCTAATCATAATTCTCTCTTCGTATAGCTGTAAGCCTATTACATATCCATAAAACACTGTGATATAACCGCGCTCTGATCGGATCGCTTTCTCACTGCAATCGAACCGCTCCAGGGTTCGTTTCAATCGAGCCGAGACCACCTCGTTCAAGCGATCTCGGAGCGATTACTTTGGCGCGGAACAGATCGCGATTGCCCTGTTCACATACGCCAAACGAACCGCGCTAACCGGGCAAACGAGACAGGTTCCAAAACAAAAGTGTAGGCGTGAAAGCACCCTCAGAGTTATCAGGTTCTCTCTGACATTTTTGTCAAAATTGAGTTATTGACATTCTTTTTAAATGACAACTTATTTACATTATGGGATGTTTTATTTTTAAAAGTTGTTTACATTTTAAGACTTATTATTTAAATAACAAGTGTTACACACAGACTGTTTGCTATATGGAATGCGAAAACTTTGAAGCTCGATATCTCTAAATCATTCAGTCGCAGATAGAACCTCATAATTATTATGTTAATTAATGTATATGTATACACACACACACACACACACACACACACACACGTTAATATGTTATATGTTAATGTGCTCTTGTGGTTTCAAGGCAAGCTGTTTTTTCAGTGTGTGTGTTTGTGTGTGTGTCTGCTGGCTCATTCAAATGAGCGTCACGTTATGCAGTTGAAATCTGATCTTGCGGAGTGTAAATGTAAATGTGTTGCTTTCATTAGTGGAGGTTTGAGCGTCTGAATGCTCTGCTGTGTGTTTGAGTCTGCAGGTCACTCATCTGCAGCAGCTCTGAGACAAGTGCGTGTGTGTGTGTGTGTGTGTGTATGTGAGCGAGTATAATGTGTGTAGGTATGTTAGAACATGTGTGAGATTGTGTGTGTTTGAGAGTGCGTGCTTGTGTTTGCATGTGCGTGGGTGTAGTTTGAGTTTGCATGTGTGTGTTGTGTGCGTGTTAGTGCTAGAATGAGTGTGCATGTGTATGTTTGTGCTAGTTTGAGTGTGCATGTGTGTGAATATGTGTGTGCATAAGCGTGTTTCCGTTCATATTAGTGCTTGTGTGTTAATACATGTGTGTATACATGTGTGTGTTTGTGTTAATGCGTGTGTTTGTTTTTGTTAGTGCTTTGTGTTAGTACATGAGTGTACAGTAAATGTGTGTGTGTATGTGTTGTGTTAGTGTGTATATCTGAGTTTCTGCATGAGTGTGTGCATGTGTGTGAGGTACATTTACCGTAGGAACAGTTTAACATGTTGACTTTTTCAAACCGTGGTAAACCTTGAAACCGGTCCCACCGCAGAACGTGTGTTCAGTGTTCTCAAGGCCCTACATGATATCGGTGTGCAATAAACAGGGTTAATGTTTGACATCACCAAGTGAAAACTTCTGCAAAGAGGTCTATGATGTACTCTGTTTGCTTTTGAGTTACTGAGGTGTGTTAAAGCGATGGTTCACACCAAAATGCACCAATCTTTATGAGTTGCTGAACACAAAAGAAGATGTTTTGAAGAATGTTGGAAGCCTGCAACCAATGATGTGCATAGTAGAGGAATAAAAACAACAAGACAACACACTTCTGTTGTGTTCAGCTGAAAAAGATACTCATAAGTTTGTTGGGTCGAGTGGACGGTCCCTTTTAAGCAGCAGGCTTTATGTTGTTATTGTGTTCGTTTTAAGGTCTGTTGGCATCGCTCTGAAGCGGGTCTGTGTTTGTTCTGCAGGAGGAGGTTCAGCGATGAATAAGCTACGGCAGAGTTTCCGGCGAAAGAAAGACGTTTATGTGCCAGAGTCCAGCCGGCCGCACCAGTGGCAGACCGATGAAGAGGCTGTACGCGGAGGCAAATGCAGCTTTGCCGTCAAGGTGATGCACACACACACACACACACACACACACACACATACACACACGCGCATACTCCATCCTTGTAATATGTTTATAACAGTAAAAACTGCTTATATTATGGCCCTACCCCACCACTACCAAAAAACCCAAGCCTTTTAGGATACCTGTGGCAAAACTTGAACATCTAAAGACTTTGTTCAATTGAATTTTTAAGAGTTTTGACTTAGAGGGACACGAGGTGTGACCCTGTTAACCACCTTAATAGAGGACAACTACATTCATTCATTCATTCATTCTCCTTCGGTTTAGTCCTTTATACATCAGGAGTCGCCACAGCAGAATGAACCACAAACTATTCCAGCAAATGTTTTACGCAGCGGATGCCCTTCCAGCTGCAATCCAGTACTGGGAAACACCCATACACACTCTTTCACACACACACACACACACACACACACACACACACACACACACATTCACAGACAAACACATTCACGGACAAATTGCCCTATAGCTCATGTGTTTGAACTGTGGGAGAAACCGGAACACCCGCCAACACAGGGAGACTCCATGCAAACTCCACACAGAAATGCCAACTGGCCCAGCCCGGACACGAACCAGTGACCTTCTTGCTGTGAGGGCACAGTGCTAACCACTGAGCTACCGTGCTGCCAGTACAACTATGTCAATAAACACTCACCGGCCACTTTATTAGGTACACCTCTCTAACTATTTGGTTTCACATATTTCTAATCAACCAATCAGATGGCAGCACCTTAATGCATTTAGGCATGTAGACGATCTGCTGCAGTTCTAACTGAGCATCAGAATGAGGAAGAAAGAGGATTTACGTGACTTTGAACGCGGCATGGTTGTTGCTGCCAGACGGGCTGCTCTGAGTATTTCAGAAACTGCTGATCTACTGGGATTTTCACGCACAACCATCTCTAGGGTTTACAGAGAATGCTCCGACAAAGAGGATATATCCAGTGAGCGGCAGTTCTGTGGGCGCAAATGCCTTGTTGATGAGGCCAGAGGTCAGAGGAGAATGGCCAGACTGGTTCCAGCTGATAGAAAGGCAACAGTAACTTAAATAAGCACTCGTTACAACCGAGCTCTGCAGAAGAGCATCTCTGAACACACAACACGGCCAACCTTGAGGCGGATGGGCTACAGCAGCAGAAGACCACACCGGGTGCCGCTCCTGTCAGCTAAGAACAGGAAACTGAGGCTACAGTTCACACAGACTCACCAAAACTGGACAATAGTCCATCCCTTTATGAGCACACTGTCTCCATCTTCTGATGGCTACTTCCAGCAGGATAACGCAGCATGTCATAAAGCTCAATCATCTCAGACTGGTTTCTTGAACATGACGATGAGTTCACTGTACTCAAATGTCCTACACAGTCACCAGAGCTCAATCCAATAGAGCAGCTTTGGGATGTGGTGGAACGGGAGATTGGCATTTTGATGTGCAGCCGACAAATCTGCAGCAACTGTGTGATGCTGTCATGTCAATATGGAGTGAAATCTCTGAGGAATATTTCCAGTAGCTTGCTGAATCTACACCACGAAGGATTAAGGCAGTTCTGGAGGCAAAAGAAGGTCCAACCTGGTACTAGTAAGGTGTACCTAATAAAGTGGCCAGTAAGTGTACATCTTCGTGTCCCTGTCAACCACATATACCTGTACACACCTGCAGCTGTCAGTCATGCTCAGGCCTGAAGTATGAGGTGATGTGAATAAAACTGTTGATCCATTTAGACAAACTGCATAATTTGGATGTATTTTCTTAAAGGTGACCATTTTTTCAAGATGTAAAACGCATCTCTGATGTCTTTGAGTGTGTGTAGTGAAGTTTCAGCTCAAAACACCAAGCTAATAATGTTCTCTTTTCTCTTTGATCCTAATTGTGGTGTTTTGGTGACTGTCGCTTTTAATGCAAATGAGATTGTGAGAAGAGGGCGGAGCTACAAATGCCCATGTGCCAGCATAGTGGCAGATTCAACAAGACTGACGTCCTATGCTAATGAGGGAGAGATGCTCAGTAGTGGGCGGGGCTTTCCCCTTCTGGTGACACGTACAAAGGGAGAATGTCAATCAAAGTGTCTCTGCAGACTGTTTTTAGCAAGTCTGCGTATAAAACACTAGCCGGCTATATTTATAGCCACAGATTTATTATTAGACTCAAATGCAGATTAACACACACTGATGGAAACCCAGCTGCTGATGTTTGTCGTGATTGGCTGTAATCTTCACCATGCAGTCTTCAACCTCTTTGAACGCGTCTCTGATTTACCACATACACACACACACAAATAGATCATCACGAAAGCAGAGATGAACGTGTGTCTCTCTATCTATCTTCTTTCCCTGTGTGTGTGTGTGTGTGTGTGTGTGTGTGTGTGTGTGTGTGTGTGTGTGTGTGTGTGCGTGTGTGTGTGCGTGCGTGTTTTTCCTCTGGTTTATTCAGTCAGGCTCTGAGGTCAGGGTAAACGAGCAGCTCGACGTGTTGTTCTGGCCCAGATTCACTCTCATCATCTCAGCTCTTATTTCTCCAGCTGCTGATCAGAAATACACTCCATGCAGCGCAGATTGAGGCGTGTGTACATCAGTAGCTGGGTTTCCATCAGCCTGTGATGAACAAAAAACATGTCTGTTTTGGCTATTGATCAGCTATTTTCAGCAGTTTTCAATGGTTGGATATGTTCAGTGTGAATAAGGAATAAGCAGGGGCTCTCCTGTGTGTCTCTCCCTACACATTGACAATAGTGGAGCAGCTCCTGTGTGTTTCACTAGGGGAAGGACTTCCTCTCACTACAATAGCCGTCCGCCTTTTGGCCTGACCTCAGAGTTCCCATGAGGGCGAGACGCGGCCGTGTCTTCAGTGGTGTGCAGAGGACGCCAATACAGGAGCTCCAGCAGGAAGAGACAGGACTGTGTGACCTCTTCCTGTCAGAGCAGGAAACACTAGCGGTGTTTCCAAAACATTTGTGAATAAAGCAGCGCTTCCATCCAATGAATCAAAGAGAACTACATCATCACTTCCTGATAAGCTGACGCCAACTGTCAGACTGAGAAATGGAGTTTGGTGCGCTGTTGGGATTTGCCACTGTGGTGTTTTTTTGGTAACTCTTTATTATCCGCTTGTTAAGTCGTGACGTATGTAGTACTGTTTCCAGGTGCATCCACTACTCATTTGAATTAAGAAAATATTTGTTTATGTTTCTTTTAAAGGTTTATTTTTGGCCGTTTTTTTCCTTTATTAAGTGGATAGGACAGTATTAAGACCGGGAATAAAGTTAAAGAGAGAGAGGGGGGGGGGTCAAAAATAATCGTTTTTCGGTGCACTGCGATGCAGACGCGGACAGTTCGGTATCGGTTCAGTAATAATCATAACCGGTTATTACTGACGTCATTTACCTCATATGCGCTCTGTCGCGAGAGAGGCGATCGCGAGTATTTACAGCGCTTTAGCTACTCAAAACTCAAACTGTGCACAATTTCACTGTGTGTTTGCTGGATCAGTCTTTCACTGACAAATACAACAATAGCCCCTATTACACTGAGATCGAGAGAATGAAAGTAGCCTACTCCATTTCTCTCTCTCTCTCTCGCGATCTCTGTCTCTCGCTCTCTCTCTCTCTCGCGCGAGCTCTGTCTCTCGCTCTGTCTCTGTCTCTCTTTCTCTCTCTCTTTCTCACACACACAGCGCATGTCTGCAGAGTTTTCTCCACCGTGTCTATCATACATCAGCTGTGAGATCGCCGCTGCCGCCTGCCGCTTATCACCGTACGTTCACACCGAAAGCGGCGTGAGCGTCAAAGTAGCCGGAAGTCATTCATTTTCAATGAGAGCCGGCGGCGATATGCGGCGATAAGCGGCGAGGATCAGCGCGGCGCGTTTTCGCCGGCGTGAGCGTCAAGGAGAGTTGAAATGAAGTCAACTTTATGGTAATGAACTATGACGCGGTTCGGCGGCAAGCAATCAGAATGAAGACGTCCACCGCTTGATAGCAGTTCAGGGAACACAGACCTGTGAACTTTGGTTCCGACTACAGTTGTTCCCAAGGGTTTGATTATTGCGGTCGCCGGATTTCCAATTATTTACAATGTTTTCTTACAGGAACATACATTAAATAAGTTACTGGCGAGTTACTGATGTTCATTAATGTTATATATTTATCTTAAAAAAGCGGGAATCTCACGCGATGTGACATTACAAAACAGTACGTTACTGCTGCTTCAGGATATTTCAGACATATGGACACATATTGGATAAATAGAGCAAAGCCACACGCAACTTGATCTTCCATTGTTGTATGAATTTGATAAGAAGTGCGCAACATTTTCACGCTAGAAACATGTTTTATGCAGGAGTGTAACTGATATGATGCAACGGCTCCTTTAAATACGAGATCAATGTAGCGAGTTTTGACGCTCTCGCCGCAGGAGCTGAAGGCAGAGAGCGTTGTCGCCAAGGCGTCCAGAGCGACCTTGGACGCTCTCGCCGCTTTCGGTGTGAACGTACGGTCAGCATCACTCATCTTTGAAGAACGCAGCGCGCAAGAGCCAATCGCAACAGTTTTTTTTTTTGAGGGTGTGACCAATTAAAGAGGTGTAAGAGAACTAGACAAGGATCAGAGAGTGAGCTGGATATTTATATTTGTTTATATTATTTGCTAAATGCTCGTTTTGTTTTAAGTTACAGTTTATATATCTGACTGTTTGTATTTAATGACAATTGTATTACAAATAGTAAATATAAATATATTCATACATTTTAATACAAGAACTGCTGCTGTGAAGAAAATAAAAAACTGTGTATGGAAAGCATCGTCAATGCACCGTGATGCACAGAAATATCGAATTGAACCGAATCGATGGCATGATAATCGTAACCAAACCGAACCGTGAGACTAGTGTAGGTTCACACCTCTAGGGGGTAGGGTAGGGAAATGTCCTCAAGCCGGGATTCGAACTCGGGACGCTCCTGACGTGCTACTGCACAATATGTCGGCTCGCTAACAACTAGGCTATTGTTTATGGGCATTTTTTAAAATCATATCACACGTCAAAGTAAATTTGATATAAAATCATGGTGTACACATCAGGACAGACACCAATATTTTAACGATTTATACAAAATATGTCACTTTCTGGCCATCGGATATTAGGCATGGATAAATATGCATACCTGTGTACCCTCCTGTTTTTCCCAGGATTCTCCCATATTTTACAGTTCCCGCTATCATTCCGTAAAGGTATTTTCTAGCGCTGTCAAAATGCGGTTAATTTTAAATAATTAATGCGTTAAAAAATTGAACGCAATTAACGCAGTTGCAGGTTTTTTTTTACTTCCTGTTGTGGTGGATGTGTGTTCAACATGCAAGAAATGTGAATAAGACAAGGAAGCACTTTTTGTTTCTGTTGTAAGTTGATACCGCGTGGCGAACAGAAAGAAAATCCTCCGCATTTCATGACTCGGTGTTCCTTTATGGTAATAAAATCACTGCTTAGGCTACACGGTACACTTTTAATAAGAGTACTATCTTAATCATATTAAAACCAGAGTATTGGTGTCTTATGTAAATGTACTCAGAAAGTCTCTGGTGAAGTCGGGAGCTGTCAAAGACAGGGCATTACTCTGCCTTTCAGCATGAACCCTCCAAGTTTAGCGTGTTTCCTCATTAAACGCAGTGAAAGCGTATGCTTCGCCTTGTTGTGTCAGAATCCTTGTGAAATACAGTAATACTTTAGGACGCTTAGTTTAAGCAAATTTGATGAACGTGATCATGCGTGTTGAATCTGAGGGGAGTCGCTCCAGCGCGTTGTGTGTGTGTCTGTTTTAGGCCCGTTGAGGGGTGTCAGGGGTGGAGTGAGCGACGTATCTGAGTAGCGGCGTGTGCGCGCGAAATGTACCTAAAGGACGGTGAGGGTGAGTTGCGCGTGACATACCTGAAGAGCTAGGAGGGATGAACACTTTGATTGACATTCTGCCTTTTGGACGTGTCATCAGAGGGGGAAAGCCCCGCCCACTGGTGGCCATCTCTCCCTCATTAGCATAGGACGTCAGTCTTGTTTTTGAATCTGCCACTATGCTGACACACATGCATTTGTAGCTCCGCCCTCTTCTGAAAAGAGCACACTCTCATTTGCATTTAAAGCGACAGTCACCAAAACACCGCAATTAGGATCAAAGCCTAAAAGGGTCGGTTTCAGAGAGCTAGAGAACATGATCTGTGTGCTATTTTGAGCTGAAACTTCATACACACACTCTAGGCACATCAGAGACGCATTTTACATCTTGTAAAAAGGGGACTAACTGGTCGCCTTTAAGCATTTTCTTTTCTGATATTCCAAAATGCGGATAAAAGCAGAGTTTCAAAGCTAAACTCCTGTTTGCTTCCTTGTTTTTGTGTAGTATCTGGGGCATGTGGAGGTCGAGGAGTCCCGTGGCATGCACATATGTGAGGATGCTGTTAAGAAGCTGAAGACGGTAGGTTTTGCACACATGCGCACATTTACACACAGGCTTCCTCTGTCAGATCTCCTGTTATTCACCTTAAGAGTCTGCTCAGTGTCTGTCCTCCTGCAGACGACACCAGCTAATCTATTTAAAGTGTCTGTCTGTCTGTCTGTCTGTCTTCTCCCGCAGTTCTCTTCCTCTTCTGTCTCTCACAAAATCACAAGATGTTCCAGGTTTAAAACTAGTTGAGCTCAGTTGACGGCCTTTGTGTCATTATGTCGGAAGCCAGAAATTAAATTTACTCACCATTTACCCAAACTCAAATGGTTCCACGTCTGTTTGAGTCTATTCTGTTGAACACAAAACAAGATATTTAATTGACTAGTCATTGCCTTTCATAGACGAAACAAAAAATACTCTGGAAGTCAATGGGTTTCTTCCAGCATTCCAGAAACTCAAGGGGAAATGGTGACAGAATGTCCATTTTTGGGTAAACATTAAATAACTATAGGTGGGCATAGATTATTTTTTAATCTAGATGAATCTCACTGTAATCTTGGAATTAATCTAGTTTAAAATGGCTCATTTGAATTATGCCGAAGGCATTCAGAATATGTGCTAGTCTTTGAGAACGGGTTTCTCAAGCCAGGTGGCGCATTAGACCAGGGGCTCATCTCCTGTTTCCAAAATGCAACACAAACTGCTTGAGAAACTGTCTAACTCTGATAATTGGTGATGAAAATAAATGATGTTCAATAGAGTGTATGCCGAGCTAGTGTTGTTCCCATACTGATAAACGTCCGGTGACCTGTATTGTGAGTTTTTTTTTTTCATTTTATACGGTTCCTTTTACAGCATCGATGTTGTAATGTCATTAAATTACATTCAGTTAAACAGACTTTGGCATTTATTTAGTTGCTCAATCGTAAAACGAGACAAAAAGTCATTTACTCGCACGCGCCTGTCAGAATCCTCAGGTTAGCGCAGAAGCTCCATTGAATATACTGGGGTAAAATAAATGCTCATATTATAAAACAATGGCGGGGGAAATGTAATTTAATGCAGTGCTTCTTGTACAATCTGAGACCCACTTTATATTGGATATCACTCAGCTAGTGGACATCGCTGATTTTTAAAGAAAACAGACTTTAAACATGCCGATTTTGCAACGCTATACAGTTCACTGGAAGCACTTAACCCAGGTTACTGGCAAATTAAAAGTCCTATTAGCATGCTTTGGCATACACCCTATAAGATGTACTCGTGTTTACTAAATGTTTATTCAGTTAAACATGAATGTTGAACTGTAGGCCTATATACTCCATGAATAAAGACGTACATGTAGCATCAGAGGACTCGTCATGCTCAAGTTACGACTGAAAATGTTACAATGTTAGGTATTGTTACATTACAATTTTTTAAAATAATATTTTTATTATAAATAGTATGTAATCTAGTAATAATAACAATAATCATAATTATTATAAAATAATAATAACAACAACAATAAAATATTATTATTATTATTATTTTATTATTATTATCATCATGGTTATTATTATCATTGTTATTATTATTATTATCATCCTTATTATTATTAATAATATTATTGTCATTATTATTATCATTATTATTATTATTGTTATTTTATTATTGTTGTTATTATTATTATTATTATCATCATCATCATTATTATTAATAATATTAATGTTATTAATATTATTGTCATTATTATCAATATTATTATTATCATCATTATTATTATTATTATTATTTTATTATTGTTATTATTATTATCATCATCATTATTATTATTAATATTAATGTTATTATTAATATTATTGTCATTATTATCAATATTATTATAATCATTATTATTATTTTTATTATTGTTATTATTATTATCATCATCATTATTATTAATAATATTAATGTTATTATTAATATTATTGCCATTATTATCAATATTATTATTATCATCATTATTATCATTATTATTATTATTTTATTATTGTTATTATTATTATCATCATCATTATTGTTATTAATATTAATGTTATTATTAATATTATTGTCATTATTATCAATAATAATAATAAAAATATTATTATTATAATAATCCTTATTTACTTTTAATTTGTAATATTTAAATACAAACAATTAAAAAAGAATGTAGTGAGTGATAGATGATTGTAAAGTTAAATAATAATATTTTAATTATAAATAGTATATGATGTTGTAGTAGTAATAGTAATTATAATAACAATAATAATAATAATAATAAATAGCAGTAACAGTACACTTATAAGTATAATTATAATAATAATGTTTTGGTAAATTGTTATTATTATTATAAACATAATGCTACAAATTAAAACAATTGTATTAGGTTGCTATCACTATTTGTAATATTAAAATACAAATTAAATTCAAAAAACAATGTAGTGATTATATATAATGTGAAATAATGCATTATAATTTTTAAATATTTTTTTTATTATAAATAGAATGTGATGTTATTGTAGTAAAAGTAATTATAATAATATTATTGTCATTATTATACATTTTTATTATTAACAATAATATCAATAATAACAATAATATCAATAATAACAATAATATCAATAATAACAATAATATCAATAATAGCAGTAACAAAAAGTATAATTCTAAGTATAATTATGATAATAATATTTTAAGATATTATTAATATTATTATAAAAATGTTAAAAAGGAAAACAATCGTATTAAAATTAATATTACTATATTTGTAATATTAAAATAAAAACATTCAAAAGTTAATGTAGTGATTGATTTATAATTGTGAAATATAATGTGGTAGTAGTAAGAATAATTATAGTAATATTATTATAATTTAGAATAATAATTGCAACAACAATATGGATAATTATAATAATACTAGTAATATTCATTATTAAAATAATGACAGATTAAAAATGCATTCAAATTACTATCACTCTATGTGTAATATTATATTTCTAACATATAAAAAAATTATATTTAACAGCACAGAAATAAAAGCACAACACTAACGATTTTGTCTTTCTTTATTTTCAAATAACGTTTATTTTTGCACAACAAAACCTAAAAATAAAGACATTTTTGACCCTGTCTGCGCTTATAAGCACTCCACTGAGATGCTGAAATGCATGCATGTACATATACATGAATATACATTAATCCCTTTATTAATCCGGAGTCACCCCAGCGGAATGAACCGCCAACGTATCCAGCACATGTTTTAAACAGCGGATGCCCTTCCACCTGCAACCCATCTCTGGAAAACACCCATACACACTCATTCACAGTCATACACTACGGACAATTCAGCTTAAGTGCATGATGTGTTTGGACTCGAACCAGCGACCTTCTTGCTGTGAGGGAAAGTGCCACCCACTGGGCCAGCTCGTCGCCCCAGCTTACACTCAATGTGGAAATGAAAGCAGATTCTGTTGCAGATTTTAATAAGGACACTTTCCTTCCTCTAGTTTCTCCTGTTTCCGTCTGCCTCCTGAATCCTGTATTTGTGTGTTTATCCTTCAGTTCCTACACCCTCTCTTCCCCAGTGTCTCCAGTAGCAGATACTGTCCAGCAGATCCTCCGTCTGTGTGCACATATGTACTGATGTGAATGCATTACGATGTTCTCTTTGTTTAAGCAGGTTTTGTTCAGATAAGAGCATCTCGATCCTCTCTGACCCCTTAATCCTCTCCTCTCTAACCCAATGAGCATCGCTTTCTTCTCTGGCTGTGTGTGTGTGTGCGTGCGTGTATGAACTATAACGATAACCCTCTGTAACCCTCACCTCTTTCTGTGCCCTTAAGATATGTGGGATTCGGTTATAATAATGGTTACGGTGGTTGTGTGATTACTTGAAGTGAAACCCAAACTGGTGGCAGGAAGTGACTCTTGCACTTCCTGATTTAGAAAGGCCACGTACACACTGCGCAGGTCAGGGACTGAGTGACGGATACGTTTATAAAGGGACTGCTGCATGAAATACTGCATGCAGGCGCGCTGCCTCACGCTGGTTGCCATAGCAATAAGCACTGCAATGTAGTGGAGTCACGTAGCTGTAAACAAGAAACATGACGCCGCCGTGAGGTGTGTCGATTCAGTAGTAGATGCTGCTGTCATTCATATAAATAACCACTGAGTGTGTGTGTGTGTGTGTGTGTGTGTGTGTGTGTTTACAGAATGAAATTGATGCAAATAATATGCATAATTATATAACACACACACACACACACAGTTGCAGACCAGACAAAATGAGTATCCCTTCTGTGAAATAACTAAATAATTAATTAATCAGTAGTTAGAGTAGTTTTAGTGACTCGTTTCTTTTTTTCTTTGCCATGATGACAGTTCATAATATTTTGCTGGTTGTTTTGCAAGATACTAGTAGATTTAAGTGACATTTCTAGACGTAATTTGAGGTAAGTTATGTTTATTAGGCAGATCATCGCACATTTTTTATGTCTTAATTATTTCTCAAGAAAAAACAGTGATGGGAATCTTGGGAAATATTTAAAAAAAGAATTCACGGGAGGGCTAAAAATGTAGATAATACTGAGAAATATGAGGTTTATATATATATATATATATATATATATATATATATATATATATATATATATATATAAATTAAAGTTAATTTTCATTTATTTTAGTTAATGTTTATTTTAAAGTAATAAAATTTTAAGTGGATGAATTTACAGTTATTAATTTAGCAAACGTCTTCATCCAATGCTTTTTATACAAATAATAAATAAAGAAATGATTAATCATAAAGAGACAATAAACATAAGAAATGCTAGTTAATATGTAGCTTCAGACACTAGTTCAAGGAATACTTTTTGTTTTGATAAATTTTTTTTTGTTTCATTCGCTTTGTTTCATTTCGATTTGGTGCATTTAGAATCGTTTCACTTCTCTTTCGTTAGCTTTGTTTCGCTTTGTTTCATTTCGATTTGGTTTGTTTCGATTCGTTTCACTTCTCTTTGGTTAGCTTTGTTTCGCTTTGTTTCATTGCATATAATTTATTTGTCTCGTTAATTTTGTTCTGCTTAATTTTTTAATTTCAACCGTTTTATTTTACTTCATTTTGTTTCATTTCGTTTAGTTTTTGTTTCATTTTGCTTTGTTACGTTTCATTTGTTTCAGTTCATTTGATTTTATTTCATTTTGCTTCGTTTTATTTCGTTTCATTCATTGGATTTGTTTAGCTTTGTTTAGTTTCATTTTGCTTTGTTTCATTTAATTTAATTTGTTTTGTTATGTTTAATTTAGTTTAGTTTATTTTTGTTTCATTTTATTTGTTTTATTTTACTTAATTTTGTTTCATTTAATTTCATTTTGCTTTGTTACGTTTCATTTTTTTCAAATGATTTGATTTTGTTTTGTTTCATTTAGCTTCATTTTATTTTGTTTTGTTTTGCTTCATTCGTTTTGCTTCACTTGGCTTTGTTTTATTTAGCTTTGTTTCGTTTCATTTTGTTTAATTCATTTTGCTTAATTTCATTTTGTTTAATTCATTTCGCTTCATTTTGTTTCGTTTGTTTAGCTTTGTTTAATTCATTTTGCTTCATTTTGTTTCGTTTGTTTAGCTTTGTTTAATTTCATTTCGTTTAATTCATTTTGCTTCATTTCATTTTGTTTTATTTTGTTTAGCTCCGTTTCTGTTTGTTTTGTTTCATTCGTTTTGCCTCGTTTTATTTAGTTTCATTCGTTTTGCTTCATTTCGCTTCATTTTATCTAGCTTCGTTTCATTTCATTGATTTCTCTTCATTTCTTTTAATTTTGTTTTGTTTGAGTTGACCATAATAGCGGTGTGTATGTGGCCTAAGAGTTATTTTGAGGTGGTCTTCTTCTCTGTGAGCTGTGATGCGTGTTTGGGATCAGTGAACTCCAGAGCCAAGATCAGCTCTTTCACTGTGGTTCTTCATGTGTCTTGGCTTTTAGAGAGCGATTTGAGAGGCCATCAGAGTGAATCCTAATGAACTAGCACTCACAGAGCTGCTGCCGTCACTAACACCATAACACCATTACATTCACAGGAATAGTTCACTACAAATAAAGAAATAAAAGTAAATCCAGTCATGATTTACTCACCCTCACTCAACTAAACTGGGATAGCTATTTTGTGAATCTTAAAAGGAGATATTTAATGGCATGTTCATGCTGCTCTTTTCCAAAAAAGGATATGCAAACCAAAGGTGCTGTAAAATGAACCGATATGACTTGATACAATGTTAAAAAAGTAAAATGTAAGTTTTTTTTAGTTAAATCAAATCAACTTTTCTAGTCATCTCAACTTACATCAATTATACTGACTAAAAATATTAAGTTAAACTTTATTAGATTTTAAAAGATTTGTAAGAGTTGATTCCTGATTAGCTCAGTAAATTAAGTTGAATTAACATACACATATTTGTTTGTCATTTACAGCAGTTCAAACTCATAAAATTCTATTAGATTTCTATAAAATTCACTATTATGTGCAGTATATAAAGTCTTATGAAAAGTCTTATTGTTTTTAGCTTTCATCAGAGTTACTGCTTATTTATTTCAGTGTATTTGCACTTGACATATAATTAACTGTTTGTTTATGAGCATTAATAAAAATTATAACATATCTATTTTTATCCTTTATCATACTGTCAGTAAAAGCGGCATACACCCCCTCCCCTTAACCCAATCGTCATTAAGCAAATTACCAAAGTGCAAAAATTAAATCAAATACAGGTAGTCACTAAATAAAAACGTTAAATGTCATTGTCCCAATCACATGAGGGTGTGTAAATGATTGCTAAATGCTCGATATTTTCATTGTGTGTGTGAGCTATTCCTAAATGATCACAGAAATAATCAAACTCACGTAGTATGCAGTGATAGTGCTAGAACCATAACCATCAAAACACACCAAACAACCTGGTGAGTTTGGCGTCTGATGGGTGTGCTAGAGGTGTGATTTATTCATTTATTTATTTATTTCCCCCCTCCTCTCCTCTCCATACCACACCACTTTCTCATTTTAACCATACAAACCCCCTGAAAAGCAGAGAGTCCATGTGTCTCCGTTCATTTGTAACCCTCTCCTGCCTTTTCCTCCCACCGACATCCCCTTATCCACCCTCCATTCCAGGACAGAAAGGTCTTCAAGGGCTTCTTTAAAAAAGTAAGTTTTGCTGTGTGCGTTTAATGTGCCGTCCCAGACATTCTGTATGCAAGCATGTGAACATGAGCACTGTGAAGCAAAGGTCTTCATCTGAGCGGGTTTGGGTCCAAAACCTTCTCTGTGATTATATCATATATTATACATACAGTTGAAGTCAGAATTATTAGCCCCCCTGTATATTTTTTAAACTTCTGTTTAATGGAAAGACACATTTCTAATCATAATAGTTTTAATAACTCATCTCTAATCACTGATTTCTTTTCTCTTTGTCATGATTACAGTAAATAATATTAGACTAGATATTCTTCAAGACACATTTAAAGGCTTCACTAGGGTAAAGTCAGGGTAATTAGGGTAATCAAATGGTTTGAGAAGGGGATTTTGTTGATCTTTATATGATGTTTATGTTGAGCAGGTGTATTTCTGACTAAAGCCAATAAGACGTCATGGGTTAAAAATAATCAATTAATGTTTTATGCCAAACATTATTAGGATATTAAGTGAATATGATGCTTTGTGAAGATATTTTGTACTGTTCCTACTAGAGCTGAGCGATATGGCAAAAAAAATTATCACGATATTTTTTTCACATGAGTCGATATCGATATTTATCACAATAAACGTAAAATCTTTATATCTATCAATTTTATAAGATTTTCAGCATGCCAATTGCTTTGTGCAGCTGATTTAACACATTTAGTGAAATGTTTTAGCTGTCAATATAACCAATAAAATAATAAACAAAAGAACTAAATCTAAATTCAGCATTTACTGTTCAAGTTTTCAACAACCAAAGACATTAAAACTTATTAAATATTATTGTTCAACATCAGAAAAAAAAATAAACCGGTTTGGAACAAGTAAAGGTGAGTTAACGGTCACAGAATTTTTAGTTTTGGATGAATTTGGATGTATTCGGGTGAAATATACTTTAAAGGGCCATGAAACCCTCTCGTTTCAGCAGGGTGTTTTCACACCTCTACTTTGGAAAAAGTCAGAAAAGTGGGCGTGTCCAGCTCTGTTTAGCGGTACAGTGCAGTGTTTAAGCTAGTTAGATGGCGATATGAGTGACCACACTGTTTAATTTATAACATTAAAAATCGACAAAGCAGAGCTCAAGGTCCCATAATGCAACTCATAACCATTCATGAACAAAAAATAACTGAATCATCAAACACAGACACTCTTAATGAACTACTACAGTCAACGTGATGCATCCATCCTAATTATGTGTGTGTGTTTGCGTACCTGCATACAGTATGTTTAAGGGACTCAAACGAGTGTGAATGTGTGTTCACTGACGGACTAGTCTGCTCCAGCAGCAGTAGAAATGTGTGTGTGTGTGTGTGAAGGGGTCAATCGAGAATTGTTGTTTGCTTTTATTTAATGGAAGTGTGTTTGTGATTTTCCTGCACTTAGGTAAGTGTGTGGAGACGATCTCCTCAATCAGTGTGTGTGTGTGTGTGTGTGTGTGTGTGTGTGTGGGGTTACTCTTTCTTCCTCATTTATTTCTCATCTCCATGTCTGCTTCTCACGCTGCTGTAACCTGTTTATTTTGGAGCCTGTCCTCTATTTTCAGGTGTTGTTGATAGGTGAAAGAGTTGATGTGAAAGTGGAGCAGGGTGAAGGGCCTGTGTGTGTGTGTGTGTGTGTTTTCTCCTGTGTTTCTCATTGTGTGTGTTGTGTGTCCACACAGGCGGGTAAGAAGGCTGTGCGAGCGGTGCTCTGGGTCTCTGCCGATGGGCTGAGGGTTGTAGACGACAAGACGAAGGTACTGAAGGAAAAAATAAATTATAGAGTGATTGTGATGATGAAATACAACCCCAAATCAGAAAAGCTGGGAGAGTATGGAAAACACAAATAAACAACGACAGCAGTGATTTCTACATTTACTTTGACTTGTATTTCATGGCACATTGTTTAATGTGTTCCTCTGGGTTTTATTGTTTGTTTGATTTCTAATTTTGGTTCTTGCAACACATTTAAAGTTGTATCAGTAAAGCATTTCCCACTGTAATGTTGCCATTCCTTTACACAACACTTAAAAGACGTTTAGGGACTGAAGACACCAAGAGATGAAGTGTTTCAGGTGTCATTGTGTCTTCCTGCAAACAAGTCTTGATAGTGGGCAACAGTATACGGGGTCTTCATTGTCGCATTTTGCACTGAAAAATGCGCCACACATTCTCTATTGGAGACAGGTCAGGACTGCAGGCAGGCCAGTCAAGTACCTGTATCCTCTTGCTCCGCAGCGGGACTCTGTAATGTGTGCAGAAGGTGGTTCAGCATTGTCTTGTTGAAATAATCCCTGGAGAAGGAGGCAGCATGTTGCACTTTTCCGCATTGATTTTCATCACAGAAGTGCGAGTTATCTTTGCCAAGGGCTCTGACACAGCCCCATACCATGACAGAGCCTGGCTTTTGGACTTGTTGCTGGATTGTTTGGATTTCTTCATTGTTCTAGAGCACACAGCGTCCATTTCTCCCCCAAAAATACCTGAAATACTGATTCATCCGAGCACAGAACACGTTTCCACTGTGTGATCCTCCATCCCAGATGCCTCTGACCCCAGAGAAGTTGACAGTGCTTCTGGACACTGTTAACATAGGGCTGCCTTTTGGCACAATATAGATATTACAGGCATTTGTAGATGTAACTCTGTGTTGTGGTACTTGACAAAGGTTTACCACAGTAGTCCTGAGCTCATGTGCTGATCTGGCTTATAGATGAATGAGGATTCTTGATGCAGCGCCCCCTAAGGGATCGGAGATCACGGTTGTTCAGCTTAGGCTTGCGCTCTTGTTCTTTACACACTGAAACTCCTCCAGATTCCTTCAATCTTTAATGATGTTCTGCACTGTTGAAGGTGAAATATCCACGTCTTCCTCTCTTTCTCTGAGGAACATTGTGTTTATTTCAGTCATTTTCTCATGTGTTTGTTGGTAAACTGGCGATCCTCAGCACATCTTTGCTCCTAAAGCACTAGACCTTTCTTGGATGCCGCTTTTGTAGCAAATCATAATCACCTGTTGACTTCACACCACTTCACTATTTCAGCAGTTCACCTGATCACTGACCTAAACTGCTCCTGTCACTGTTTCTGGAGTGTGTTGCAGGTCTGAATGACAGGAGAGGATGTATATTCACAAATGAAATGAAGTTGAGCAGACAAAACATCAAATATTTTGTGTTCATACTGTCTGCAATACAAGTCAAAGCACATTTGGAAATCACTACTGTCTTAGTTTTTTTTGCGTTTTCTATTCTGTCCCAACCTTTTCTGATTTGTGGTTGTATAATAAAAGTATGGATAAATACAGTAGAGCAAAACTGCAGGTGAAATAAACAGTGCTTTATGGTTATCTGCGAGTCTAGCAGTGTTAAGCTACACTAATTTAGTAATCAATAATAAAATACTGTATAGCCCTCATCATATACAGTTGAAGTTGTTGTGATGGCGAATATGTGAATGACATATATTATTGATCGCTCGCTATTTTAAAGTTAATGAAAAATTGTCTCATTTAGTCTCCCTCAACAGTTTGTAAGCCTTTACGAGAGTCGTTCTTCTGTTGAACACAGAAGATATTTTGAAGAAAGCTGTAAACCTGTAACCATTGACTTCCATAGTATTTGTTTTTCCTACTGTAGAAGTCAGTGGTTACAGGTTTACAGCTTTAAAATATTTTAAAAATGTAATATCATCTTGATTAAAAACTAAAAAAAATAATGGGTTGATATCAATAAATGACAAAGCACAAAGTTATAATCTATACATTTCGGCACCTTTAAATGTACTATGAATCCCACTGAATACTTAAATCATATTTTTAAATATGATCTTGAATGATTCACTTTGTTTTCTGTGTGGGATTTATGAAAGAGGTGCAGATGAATGAACTGGACCTGGATGTTCATGCGCAGTTGTCAAATTCAGCCTGTTCTGCCACCTGCTGGTGACGGTGCATACATGCATGCTGGACTTTGGCAAAACTAAAATATTTATTTAAAAGGAAAATATGAACTACTTTTATTAGATGGTGTTTAGTATTAGGTATTAATAAATGTATTTAATAATAATAATAATAATAATAATAATAATACATTTAAAGGGCCTTTCTGGCAACTTAAGGACACAATAAAACAACAAGAGAAATAATATAAAAGTATACACAACAATGCTAAATATGCTCACATGATTTACTTGCATGATGATAATATAATATAATATAATATAATAAAATATATAATATAATATAATGAGTAATATAATATAATATAGTGTAATATAATATAATATATAATATAATATATCATATAATATAGAGTAATGTAATATAATAAAATATATAATATAATATAATATAATAAAATATATAATATAATATAAGAGAGTAATGTAATATAATATAATATAGTGTATTATAATATAATATACAGTAATATAATATAATATGAGTAATATAATATAATATAGTGTAATATAATATAATATAATAAAATATATAATATAGAGTAATGTAATATAATATAGTGTAATATAATATAATATACAGTAAAATGAATGAATGAATTCAGATACAATCAAGTTGTAAACGCCACCTTAAATAAGTGAGGTTTGAGTCTTGTGAATTGTATTTTCATTTAAAATGCTTGATTGTTTATCAATTAAATTAAAAAATGTGACCCTGAGACACAAAAACATTCTTCAGCTGCAGGGTTTATTATTGGGAAAAGCCAAAAACACCACGGGTCAGTCAAAAATATATCATTTTTTTATTTTATGTCAAAAAACCATCAGAGTATTAAGTAAAGATTATGTTCCATGAAGACATTTTGCAAAAGTATATCCATAGCTCTATAAATAGCACATTTTTGGATAGTAATATTCATTGTTAAGACTTTAAATGTGATTTTCTTTGTATTTAGAATTTTTCGAGCTCTCCGCATAATCAAATAGTTGTAAATCGTCCAAATATTATCCAATCCTTACAAACCAGACATCAATAGAAAGCTCATTTTATTCAGCCTCAAGATGACAAACGCATCTCATTTTTCCAAAAATTGGCATTTATTACAAGATTTGTGATTTAGATTTCAAAATACCACACAGATCATGTTTAATAACTCTCTTGATCCTAATTGTGGTGTTTTGGTGACTATCACTTTAAATGCAAATGAGATTGTGCTCTTTTTCATAAGAGGGCGGAGCTACAAATGCCTGTGTTTCAGCATAGTGGCAGATTCAAAAGCAAGATGCTGATGAGGGATATAGATGGTCACTAGTGGGCGGGGCTTTCCCCCTCTGATGACACGTACAAAGGGAGAATGTCAATCACAGCGTCTCTGCAGAATGTTTTAGTCGAGTCTGATTATTAACAATACAATTAATACATTTTTACCATTAGAAGCTGCTTATATTGCCACACAACCCCTTATAAATGTAATTTTTGCATTATTAATTATCAAAGAGGGTTGATTTATTGATTTATTTTCCCTGAATACATCCGTACTGTATTTAAACTGAAGTAGTGCACTACATTGAAAGCGTGATGTTTGATTATATGCTGCAAACACTCTCTGTTTGCAGGATCTCATCCTTGACCAGACGATAGAGAAGGTTTCTTTCTGTGCGCCGGATCGTAACTTTGAGCATGCTTTCTCCTACATCTGCCGAGACGGAACCACACGCCGCTGGATCTGCCACTGCTTCATGGCCATCAAAGACTCGGTGAGAGATCATTCAACACCAGCCCTGCTATAGAGAACGGGAATGTGTCATTACAGCGCAATGCATTCTGGGTATTTAGGACAAGTGAGCCTGATTGATCACCATTGATATTTTGTAGCATATACAGTTACATCTCTAATCACTGAGTTATTTTATCTTTGCCATGATGACAACACATAATATTAGACTAGATATTCTTCAAGACACTAGTGTTCAGCTTAAAGTGACGTTTAAAGGCTTCACTAGGGTAATCAGGGTAAAGTTAGGGTAATTAGGCAAGTCATTGTATCACAGTGGTTTGTTCTGGAGACGATATCGATGCTCAAACGTGTGCGTGTTTGTAATGATTGTGTTTCTCAGGGGGAGCGTTTGAGTCACGCTGTGGGCTGTGCGTTTGCCGCCTGTCTGGAGCGCAAGCAGAAGCGGGAGAAAGAGTGCGGCGTCACGGCCACTTTCGATGCCAACCGCACCACATTCACACGAGAGGGATCTTTCCGTGTCACCACGGCAACAGAGCAGGCGGAGCGGGAGGAGGTCATGAGGCAGCTGCAGGACAACAAGAAAGGTGCGTTTGCAGGAAACCAGAGCCAAGAGGGCTCCGAGTTTATATTAAAGGTCCTGTAAAATTAAACTAAAGTTTTCTAGATGTTAGTTTTACTGGCCACTTTATTAGATACACCTTAGTAGTCCCGGGTTGGACCCCTTTTGCCTTCAGAACTGCCTTAATCCTTAATTGTGTAGATTCAACAAGCTACTGGAAACATTTCTCTGAGATTTTCCTCCATATTGACATGATAGCATCACACAGTTCCTGCAGATTTGTTGGCTGCACATTCATGATGCCAATCTCCCGTTCCACCACATCACAAAGCTGCTCTATTGCATTGATATCTGGTAACTGTGTAGGCCATTTGAGTACAGTGAACTCATTGTCGTGTTCAGTCTGAGATGATTGAGCTTTATGACATGCTGCGTTATCCTGCTGGAAGTAGCCATCAGAAGATGGAGACACTGTGCTCATAAAGGGATGGACATGGTCAGCAGCAATACTCAGGTAGGCTGTGGCGTTGATGCTCAATTGGTACTAATGGACCCAAAGAAAATCTCCCCCACACCATTACACCACCACCACCAGCCTGAACCGCTGATACAAGGCAGGATGGATCCATGCTTTCATGTTGTTGATGTCAAATTGTGAGCCGACTATCCGAATGTGTCAGCAGAAATGGAGACTCATCAGAGCAGCAACGTTTCTCCAATCTTCTATTGTCCAGTTTTGGTGAGTCTGTGTGAATTGTAGCCTCAGTTTCCTGTTCTTAGCTGACAGGAGCGGCACCCGGTGTGCTCTTCTGCTGCTGTAGCCCATCCGCCTCAAGGTTGGACGTGTTGTGTGTTCAGAGATGCTCTTCTGCAGAGCTCGGTTGTAGCGAGTGCTTATTTGAGTTACTGTTGCCTTTCTATCAGCTGGAACCAGTCTGGCCATTCTCCTCTGACCTCTGGCCTCATCAACAAGTCATTTGCGCCCACAGAACTGCCGCTCACTGGATATTTCCTCTTTGTTGGAGCATTCTCTGTAAACCCTAGAGATGGTTGTGCGTGAAAATCCCAGTAGATCAGTAGTTTCTGAAATCAACAACCATGCCACGTTCAAAGTCACTTAAATCCTCTTTCTTCCCCATTCTGATGTTCGCTTTGAACTGCAGCAGATCATCTTGACCATGTCTACATGCCGAAATGCATTGAGTTGCTGCCATGTGATTGGCTGATTGGAAATTAGCGTTAACGAGCAGTTGGACAGCTGTACCTAATAAAGTGGCCGGCAAGTGTATATCATTGATACATTATCAAAACAATAAGAAGTTTGATACATACAGAAATAGGAAAATGACTAATATGATTATAAAAACAACCTCTCTCTCTCTCAGACTCAGATTTAGTGATAAGCAGCTCTTCCGGCGGCTCCTGTAACCCAGTGGTGGTGACTCTGGCGGGCCCCAATGGCTCCTCATCTCCTCCTCTGCCCATGGCTCCGCTGGGCCTGCAGGACGGAAATCCTCATGTCATCCCGCGCCGGCACGCTCCTGTGGAGGCTCTCGCTCGCCAAGGCTCCTTCAGGGGCTTTCCGGCGCTCAGCCAAAAGACATCGCCCTTTAAACGGCAGATGTCGCTGCGCATGAACGAGCTGCCCTCCACCATGCAGCGCAAGTCTGACTTCCCCATCAAAAACACTGGTAATGCCCCATCAGCAGCTACATTTTCATCACCTTTAAAAAAAACAACTTGTTCACACCAAACACGGAATTAGGTTACACTTTTAAATTGCATACAAGTCAATTCAAACGGGAAAACAGAAACCGATGCGGATTAATGTTCCATGGGGCGAACATCATCTACTGTTAAAAACTAGCCTAGAGCGCCATCTGCTGTTAAACTAGCCTAGAGCGCCATCTGCTGTTAAACTAGCCTAGAGCACCATCTGCTGCTAAACTAGCCTAGAGCGCCATCTGCTGTTAAACTAGCCTAGAGCGCCATCTGCTGGTAAACTATCCTAGAGCGTCGTCTGCTGTTAATCTAGCCTAGAGCGTCGTCTGCTGTTAAACTAGCCTAGAGCGCTGTCTGCTGTTAATAACTCGCCTAGAGCGCCATCTACTATTAAAATCTAGCCTAGAGCACTGTCTACTATTAATATCTAGCCTAGAGCACTGTCTGCTGTTAAACTAGCCTAGAGTGCCATCTACTATTAAAACAAGCCTAAAGCGCCATCTACTACTAAAAACTAGCCTAGAGCGCTGTCTGCTGTTAAACCAGCCTAGAGCGCCATCTATTAAAAACTAGCCTAGAGCGCCATCTACTCTTAAAACTAGCCTAGAGCGCCATCTACTCTTAAAACTAGCCTAGAGCGTTGTCTGCTGTTAAACTAGCCTAGAGCGCTTTCTGCTGTTAAACTAGCCTAGAGTGCCATCTACTATTAAAACAAGCCTAAAGCGCCATCTACTACTAAAAACTAGCCTAGAGCGCTATCTATTATTAAAAACTAGCCTAGAGCGCCATCTTCTCTTAAAACTAGCCTAGAGCACTGTCTACTATTAAAATCTAGCCTAGAGCGCCGTCTGCTGTTAAACCAGCCTAGAGCGCCATCTACTGTTAAAAACTAGCCTAGAGCGCCGTCTGCTGTTAAACTAGCCTAGAGCGCCATCTACTATTAAAAACTAGCCTAGAGCGCCAGCTACTCTTAAAACTAGCCTAAAGCGTTTACTGCTGTTAAACTAGCCTAGAGCACTGTCTGCTGTTAAACTAGCCTAGAGTGCCAACTACTATTAAAACTAGCCTAGAGCGCCATCTACTATTAAAAACTAGCCTAGAGCGCCATCTACTCTTAAAACTAGCCTAGAGCGCCATCTACTCTTAAAACTAGCCTATAGCGTTGTCTGCTGTTAAACTAGCCTAGAGCGCTTTCTGCTGTTAAACTAGCCTAGAGTGCCATCTACTATTAAAACAAGCCTAAAGCGCCATCTACTACTAAAAACTAGCCTAGAGCGCTATCTATTATTAAAAACTAGCCTAGAGCGCCATCTTCTCTTAAAACTAGCCTAGAGCGCCATCTACAATTAAAAACTAGCCTAGAGCACCAACTACTATTAAAAACTAGCCTAGAGCGCCATCTGCTGTTAAACTAGCTTAGAGCGCCATCTGCTGTTAAACTAGCTTAGAGCGCCATCTGCTGTTAAACTAGCTTAGAGCGCCATCTGCTGTTAAACTAGCTTAGAGCGCCGTCTGCTGTTAAACTAGCCTAGAGCGTCATCTGCTGTTAAACTAGCCTAGAGCGCCATCTACTCTTAAAACTAGCCTAGAGTGTTGTCTGCTGTTAAACTAGCCTAGAGTGCCATCTACTATTAAAACAAGCCTAAAGCGCCATCTACTACTAAAAACTAGCCTAGAGCACCAACTACTATTAAAATAACAGCCTGGAAAAGGGACATCCTTCTGTCTGTGTGACGATGCTGTAGTTTTCATTAGATGATATAAATGTGTGTGTGTGTGTGTGTGTGTGTGTGTGTCAGTGCCGGAGGTGGAGGGTGAGGTGGACAGCATCAGCTCTCTGTGCACTCAGATCACGTCCACCTTCAGCGGGCCTCCTGAAGACCCCTTCTCCTCTGCACCTATGCCCAAACCAGCCTCCTCACCACAGTCACCTGCCGCTCCAGGTCAGTGTGTGTGTGTGTATATTACAGCTTACATCAATGCTTACTCCTTCACTAGTCTGCTGTTGGCTGTTTATCAATTTTAAACCAGTGGCAGAGCTAATCAGCTAGTCTTTGCAACCCCTAGTGTGTGTGTGTGTGTGTGTGTGTGTGCACGCCTGCGTGTGTGTATGTGTCCGGCTTTGTCTCTAATCTTCTGGTCCTGTCTGCTGCTGTAGTTAATGGCGCAGTTCCTGCCTTCCCTCCGCCTAGCGTCACTGTAACCACTGCAGCTAACTCACCTGTGCTGCCGCCACCACCGTTGCCCGTCCGCGAGACTAACCCCTGGGCCAAAGCCCCAAACACAGCCCCGGCACACGCAGCACACACAGGTAAGAGCACAGGCTTCCTGCTGGCCATGCAGAACAAGCGATCACTAATGCATCTTGCTTTCAGTGTTAGGGGCCGACCACACCAATTGCGCTTTTTGCGTTGAATGATTTACTAACGGCCGCGAGCGTTTTGCATGCTGATGATGAACCTGCGCACCTCGTGCTTTAACCGCCTGCTGCTCCTCAAGTTTTTGCTGTTGCGCTCTGTGTGCTCGCAGGTCAACTCTGAGCGGGAAAAGCGCGTTACGTCAGTCGCGTCTGTTTCATTGTCCAATCAAATGAAAGCAGAGGCGGGATTTCCATCGAGGTGACTGCAGTGTTTGTGTTGTCATGATGACTATGGAGACTTTTGAAGATGGAGGAGAGACGTGTGGTTGTTATTTCGAGTTAGCCGGTGCTGAATGACTCACAGATCTTGAATGTCACAATATTATTAAATATTACAATTATAACAATATCAACAGCAACACTCGTGCGCAAAACTCAGCTGATTCAGTGGTTGCCTAGCGACAAAAATATTGAAAAATAGACATTGGATGCATCTGAAACCGCCCACTACTCAGTAGGTACTGCATTTGTATTTAAACGTACTACTCAGCCGTTAGAAAAGTACGTTCTATACAGTATGAATGTGAAAAGTATGAATGGAATTCGGACGTAATACATCCGCCATTTTGTCATGGTCACGTGACCTACCTGCGTCAGTTGCGTCACTTCACTCCCATTCATGAATTATCTTGCGGGGCATCATGGGATAGCGCAGCATGCATGGGATGCGCACTTCAGAATCTCGCAGGAAGTAGTAGGTCATCTGAGTACTTCTCGTTTACTGAGTTTTAAATTCTACGAATTCGTACATACTTCTCTGCTCGCATACTGATTTTAGCGTACTATATAGTATGGAAGTATACGGTTTTGGACGCAACCATTAACTGTTTCTCAATACCAAGTACGCAAAGTTCGTACTTGTGTCCTTGGAAGTTTCGACTTGCCAAGTTTCGACTTGGAAGAATTAACTCCATAGGACGCGAGAACACAAGTCGGGTACTACTTCAAATGGAGCGCAGCGTACTTTATAACGCCACTTACCACACCATGGATTCATCGGCTTTACTGTACATTAACAATAAAATGATTTAATTACATAAAGCAGAGCCTTATAATTAATGTTACATTGATATTATAAATCTACATGTTTGATTTAAGAAAATGTAAACATAAATTACTATGAATGTGAAGTGAGATGTGTTATTATACACAGACTCGTGTCTTTGATTATTAGATTTAATAAACTATAATGGACATTATACAAATATATAGTACAAGACGTTCGCAATAAGAGATAAAGATAACATTAGTCATTTGGTAAACAGTGTACAACACAGTTACATAATTAAAGTCAATTATAAAACCTAACAAAATAACACTGCCAAAATAACACACCTGAGAACAAATAATACATTTAAAAGACCAAAAACTGTCCATTAAATATACACGAGAGGAACTAAATATCATGTTTTAACTACAATGGAGAGATGAGATCCAGCGGTACATCCGAGATGGATTGGCTGAAGCAAAGCTGCTCTCGGCAGGGGAGGTGTTGACGAAGCTCCCGCTGACAGGCTGGGGGTCAGAGTCCGCAAAAGCTAAGGCACATCACCAAAGACGCGCTATCTTTGTGAATAAACTGCCAATTCAAGTTTAACACAACTACATTCTCGCTTAAAAAACTGTCAAAACTTAATTTTTTAACCCAACAAAGCAGTATTTTTAAAAGCGTGTGGGTTTTCTCCTACCCCCATTACTTTTCGCTTGTCGGCCTGCAATGCATTCTGGGTTTGCTTCGCAAATTCGCACAAGTCACCTCTTGATGCATCCTCAGCAAAAGGGGCAGAGCAAGTAGACATCCGGGAAATGCATCTGTACTTGGCAAGATGTGAACTTTTAATTGGAACAGTACTTCTGGCGACCGTTGATGACGTTTTACGAGGACACGAGAACGCAAGCACAGACAAGAGCGCATATTGAGAAACAGCCATTGTGGAGCACCTCGTGTAAAGGCGTGTTCGGTGTGATCGGCCCATAAGACTGCATTATTGTTAGCAGGTTCTGCATAATATAATCTCAAATCTGCATGTGCGAGGAAATGCGAATGGGGCGGGACATGTCAGACACTACAGAGCATCTGATTGGTCAGAAGATTTGACAAGAAACTGAAAAAATGTTATTAGTTTAAGCCACAGGTATCAAACTCCTGCAGGGCCGCAGCTCTGCACAGTTTAGTTTTAACCCTGATTAAAAACACCTGATCAAACTAATTGAGTCCTTCAGGCTTGTTTGAAACCTGCAGGTAAGTGTGTTGAAGCAGTGCTGGAACTAAAATGTGCAGGGCTGCGGTTCTCCAGGAACTGAGTTTGACACCCCTGATTTAGGTGGAAGTGACAGATTGCAAGCTTTGGGTGTTTAATTCAGGTTATTTATTCTAAACACAAATTTGATCCCTGTTTTAGAGCACACTAGATTAAAACTAGCATCTTCATGAGACCTTTAAACTGTTGCAAATCCCAGAATAGATGAAATCCTTCAGGATATTTTGAAATGTTATTTTTGTGTCCTGCAGGGAGCGAATGGCCGAGCCCTTCCCCCAGTACAGGAGCTCTACCTGCAGTGAGTGCGACTCTCTCCACACCCACCTCCGCTCACAAGCGCACCCCTTCAGAAGCCGACCGCTGGCTGGAGGAGGTCACCAAATCTGTCCGAGCCCACCAACCCGCTTCCACCGCCAGGACCAGCACACCTCCCGCTCAGCAGCCCTTCCCTGCCCCGGTGCCTGTCCCACTGCCCCCATCTGCACCCTTCATGCCCCCGATTCCTCCATCCGCAGTTCCGTCTGTTCCTCCACGTCAGCCGGCTTTCCATGCACAAGCGCCCGTATCATTCCCAGTGTCCAACGGGATTCCTTACGCACAACCTACGTTTCCAATAGTGGGCATCACACCTTCTCAGATGGTGGCCAATGTGTTTGGATCTGCCACACAAACTCAGCCCATATCAGTGCCGGTTCCTGTGGCCCAAACGCAGCTACAGTCTTCACCCTTCTCCACCCCACCGGCCACCCAGTTCGAGCCCCAGCCCGTGTGCAGTCCGTTCGGTAAACCTCTGCTACCTCCGGTGCCCAATACTGTGGTTCTCCAGCCGCCACCCAAACCCAGTCCAGCCTTCAATGGGGCAAACAGCTGGGCAGCGGCGGCCTCTGCTGGACAGGCTGGGGCAAATCCACCGCAGGCTGATGCCTTTGAGGCGCAGTGGGCCGCACTGGAGAGCCGGTCGCAGCAGCGCACCGCTCCATCACCCACAAACCCCTTCTCCAGCGAGCTCCACAAAACATTCGAGATCCAGCTATAAGGATAACAAACAAGAGACTTTAAAGGACTATGAGATTAAATGGCGAGCCAACCATACAGGGAACGACTCCTCAAGACCACTTCAGATCCACATCTCCAGCTTTCGTTTTTTTTTTTTTTTTGGCAGGTTATCCATATTTGGTTTCTGATGATAATGATATGAACTAATGGAGACACAGATGGAGTTGATGAAGATGCAACAACCCCCCTGCAAGCTTCACAAAACAAGATCCAACTATAAGGACAAACAACAAAAACAAGAGACTTTTAGGGACAATGGCGAGCCAACCATACAGGGAACGGGGAACGACTCCGCAAACCGCTTCAGATCCACATCTCCAGCTTTCATTTGTTCTTAGTTTGTCCGTATTTGTTTTTTGTTTGTGATATGAACTAATGGTGACACAGACGGGGGTTGATGAATCTCCTCAAAACATTCAAGATAAACAACAAAACAGCAAACAAGCGACTTTGAGGAACAATGAGATGAAGCAACTTTGAAAGACAATTCAATTTGATAGCAAGCCAACCATACAGGGAACGACTCGTCAAAACCACTTCAGATCTTTATCTCCATCTTTTACGGTCCCCAAGAAAGCTTAACATCGCGCAATTTAAGAAAACATATGCAATTACTAAAAACACCTCACAACGCAAACATATTAAAATAAAAGGTGCTGCATTTTCATGCAAATAGCACGGAACAGAATGGAAATATTTCAAGGAGACCTAAAAAACGTGACGGACTGGCCGGGATTTGTTTGTGTCATGGCTATTGCTCAGTGAAGTTTTTCTGTATTTAACATCCTGATTACGCTATTCTGTAGTATTTTCTTAGCATAAATAACCTATATAGTGGCGTCCATCACGTTTTAGAGTCCTCTTAAAACATTTGCGCTGTGTTCCATGCTATTTGCATGTGTTGTGAGAAAATGCAGCTCGTTTTATTAATGTGTTTGGGTTTTGAGGATTCGCATCATGTATGCAGTCAATCCGAAAATCTTTACTTAATTTGCTGGTGTTTTTTTTTTTGTAATTGCATGTGTTTTCTTAAATTCTCTCAGCCACTCGTTTTTTTGAGTGGTCCATATTTGTTTTTTTGCTTGTGATATGACCTAATGGAGATACAGACGGGGGTTGATGAAGCGACCTTAAAAGACAATTTGATTTAATGGCGAGCCAATCACACAGGGAACGACTCCTAAAAACCACTTCAGATCCATATCTCCATCTTTTACGGTCCCCAAGAAAGCTTAACATCGCGCAATTTAAGAAAACACATGCAATTGCTAAAAACACCAGCAAATTAAGAAAAGATCCTCGTCAATTTGACAGCAAATCCTCACAACGCAAACACTTTAATAAAACGTGCTGCATTTTCATTCAAATAGCGCAGAGCGGAAATGTTTCAATGGGACCTAAAGACGTAAGTCCTGGCTGGGATTTGTTTATTGTGCCTCGGATTTTGCTCAGTGAAGTTGTACGTGATCTTCGAAAGCGGAGTTTTGTTCTGTATTTAACATCCTGATTAAGCTATTATTTAGTATTTTATTAGCATAAATAACCTATATAGTGGCATCCGTCACATTTTAGGGTCCCCTTAAAACATTTCCGCTGTGTTCCATGCTATTTGCATGTGTTGTGAGAAAATGTAGCGTGTTTTATTAATGTGTTTGGGTTGTGAGGATTCGCATCATGTATGCAGTCAATCCGAAAATCTTTTCTTAATTTGCTGACGTTATTAATAATAATTGCATGTGATTACTTAAATTGCAGCTCTTTTAGCCACTCCTTTGTTTTTTGTTAGTTCGTCCATATTTGTTTTTTTTCTTGTGATATGAACTAATGGAGATGCGAACGGGGGTGGAAGAAGCGACCTTGAAAGACAATTCGATTTAATGGCGAGCCAATCACACAGGGAACGACACCTTAATACCACTTCAGATCCTTATCTCCATCTTTTACGGTCCCCAAGAGAGCTTAACATCGCGCAATTTAGGTAAGCACATGCAATTGCTAAAAACACCAGCAAATTAAGAAAAGATCCTCGTTAGTTTGACAGCAAATCCTCACAACGCAAACACTTTAATAAAACGTGCTGCATTTTCATTCAAATAGGGCAATGCGAAACGGAAATGTTTCAATGGGACTTAAAAACGTGGCTCCCCTGCTGGGATTTGTTTATTGTGCCGTGGATATTGCTCAGTGAAGTTGTAGGTGATCTTCGAAAGCAGAGTTTTGTTGTGTATTTAACATCCTGATTACGCTATTCTGTAGTATTTTATTAGCCTGAATAATCATAACTTATATAGCCACATCCGTCACGTTTTAGGGTCCCCTTTAGGTTCATTGCTATTTGCATGTGTTGTAGAAAATGCAGCGTATTTTATTAATGTGTTTGGGTTTTGGGTATGCTGTCAAACCGATGAGGATCTTTTCTTAATTTCCGTTTTCTTTAAACTGCATGTGTTTTCTTAAATTGCAGCTCTCTCAGCCACTCTTTAGTTTTTTGTTTTGTTTTGTTAGTTTGTCCGTATTTGGATTTTTGCTTGTGATATGAACTAATGGAGACCTGGACGGGGGTTGATGAAGGTGCCCCCCAACACCCCCTCGGAAAAAAAACACAGCAAATACAACTACTTTTATCTGAGATGAATTGGAGATGATGGTGAATGGATTCTATAGATGCTCCCCATATTGTTGAGGACTAACCCGACTCACAGCACCCCCTGGCAGGCTGGATGACTGCTGGCTACCTGAAGGACTAGCCACTTCACGGACGAAGAGGAAGAAGCAAGAGAATGCCAAAATCTTTATTTTTATGCATTAAGTATATTTTAAATAGCTTTGAGATTTAACTGAAGAGCTGTAAATAATCTTTCCAAAGGTGCAGGCGTATTTTGTGTGCATACTGGAAAAGAGCAAATCTATATATATATATATATATATATGAGCGTGAAGGGACGGTTTTCATGTCTCGTCTCTTTCGTCATTTGGTTAAAGTCTTCTGGCCACCATGCATAGTTTGGATGTTCGTCTTTTTGTAAATAGATAATCAGAACGGACTGGGTTTTGGAGGATCTGTAAATCGCACAGGGCCCAGACGATGCTATCTGTCTGTCATGCTGTCATTTTAACCTTTTTTTTTGTACTATAGTATCAGTACTTTGATTTTTTCATTATTTTTTTTAGCAATTTTTAATGATTTTTTTAACACTATTGACAGTGTCACCTTCCAAGCCACTTTTGTTTTAATTTGATAAGAAATTTTGCTTTAATTTTAGCACAAGCACTGTACTAATCCGTCATCTACGATTGACAAGACACCAGTCTCGGTAGAAACTGTGGTTCCAGATCCAAAAAAAATGATTGCAGTCAATGTTAAATTTCACCTGCTTTTCATACAATTCCACGAACCCTTTTGTTTTTATCAGACGTGAAGATGATCGGCCCCGTTTTTAGGTTTTGATTCCATTTTGTAAGTATTGCATTGTATTATTCCAATTCTTTATGGAAAATCTAATCTAAGAGATCAAATAAAATGTTGGTGGGTAGAGGAAAGCAGTTCTGCGTGCTTCTGTTGTCTCTGACATCTTGTTTGTTGCATTATTTTTTAAAAGATCCAGTTACGCACTTTGAAATGAGCCTTTTTTATTTGATGTTTGACAATCTCAACTTAAATTTGAAGAGAGAGCGGAGCATAGAGTAGCTCCTCCCCTTTTAAATTCTATTTTAATATTCACACGTGACAAAAACAGTGTGCTGAAACGATTTGATTGACATTCTCCCGTTTTATGTGTCATCAGAGGGGGAAAACCCCGCCCACTAGTGACCATCTCTCCCTCATTAGCACGAACAGCCCTGAGTGAGAAGCAGCCATCTGCCATTAGTTTTGAATCTGCCACTATGCTGACACGCAGGCATATGTAGCTCCGCCCTCTTTTAAAAAGAGCACAGTCTCATTTGAATTTAAAGCGACAGTCACCTAAAAGGGGCAGTTTCAGAGAGTTAGAAAACATTATCTGTGTGCTATTTTGATCTAAAACTTCACACACACACACACACACACACACACACACACACACACACACACACACACATATCCAAGACTTATTTTAAACCTTGTAAAAGGGGCATAATAGGTCCCTTTGAAACTAACATACTGATACTAACATCTAAAAACGTTTATGTATGATGATTTGGATGCAGTCGTCCCACCAAACTTCCTCAGATGGACTCTAAAAAAGGTATTTATGAAACATGCTATTGTCTGAATATATTCTACTTTCTTTGGGACAATAAGTGCAAATAAACTGTAAAATTAATTAAGTGTCTCTTAATTAAGTCTCTTCTATTTTCATTTTATATGAAGTATAACAATTTGTATAATATACATTTTTATAATAATACACCATATTTATTGACAGCTTGTTGAACCAGACACTGAAGTTTTTTTTTTTAACAATATACGGGAGATCATACAAAATGCATGATATTATTTTTTTAGTTTTAGGTTTATATATAATTTACATGATAAAATAGATAAAAGGTTTTAAAAATCCAGTCTACAATTACTTTATTTTACTGAAAATACGTCACTTTGTGTTCGTTTTTCACCAAATCAGTGACATCATTTGAGAATTTGGCAATTGGAGAATTAAAGTCCTGTAGTTTTCTAAACAATTTACTAGTTTTGATCAGGACTGAAGTTTCTTAACAGATTTATGCTAAAAAAAAAAACTTGGTAAGATGCATTTTTACAGCAGTTTAATTCAGTGGATGTTTTCATCTCGAGCATAACAAAAGTGGGAGTCAATTTGAACAGTGCACAAGGCCGTTGACCTCCATAGTAATGTAGTACTAAAGTAAATCGATAATTGTTTCCGATATCCCTCAATTTACATTGTGTTAAAAGGAGAATCAGTTTTTAAAAAAGTCAATGGTGAGTAAATAATGATTCAATACAGTGGTTCTTAAACTTTTTTCACCAAGTACCACCTCAAAAAAATTGGTCACTCCAAGTACCACCATAATGACCAGTAATGAAATAAAGCAGTGGAGTTGGCCAAATTAAGCAGCTCCAGCACTGCACAGTTCAAAAACAAGTCATATTCACATTTATACAATTTTTGATAGATTTTGAAATAAATGTTGCATGTACATATGAAGTATTTGTACAACTTTTTGAAATCTAAACATTAACTTGTATGTAGATTGCTAGGGAACCCGTTTTTCCCAGAGGATGTTAAGCTGACAGAACATTGCTGCACTCTGATACGAGTTTTATTTATGGAGAAAATTAAGAAGCACTGCTGTGTTTGGGCGTTCTGTGTTTGAGATAATTAGTCTAACGAAGTTATATTCTATATAAAATATGAAGCTGATCAGTTGATTCTTGTCACGTGACTGCGGTGCGGCATTCTAAAAAGTTGAGATGTTTTCAACTGGGTATGCCTGGAATACGCAAGTGCGTCATGCTGCAGGTCTAACACATTTTTTATAGCCTGTGAGTTCAATTTTGACACTCAAGTGACCGAGTTGTAACAAAAGAATATGGTCATTTTTCAAAATTGTATTAATTTTTTCTTTCATTACTCAGTGATTCCCAGTGGCGTAGCGCAAAATGCGGAGGCCCCCTGCAGGGATCACTGACAGGGCCCCCTGATGATAGGGGGGGAACAACGCGGGGAAACGATCACAATTTGAGGAGCGGGGAAGGCAGGCGGGGTGGAGCGACAACGCGGGGAAGCCTTCACAAACTGAGGAGCGATCACAAACCGAAAGCGGCGAGAGCGTCAAAGTAGCCAGAAGTCATTCATTTTCAATGAGAACCGGCGGCGAGAAACAGCACGGCGCATCTTCTCCGCTGTGAGCGTCAAGGAGAGATCAAATCAAGTCAACTGATCTATGATATGACGCGGTTTGGCGGCAAGCAATCAGAATGAAGTAGTCCACCGCTTGAGAGGTGTTCAGAGAACACAGACCTGTGAAATTTGGTTCAGACCACAGTTGTTCCCAAGAGTTTGATTATTGCGGTTGCTGGATTTTCAATTATTGAAAATCGCGACGACGCAGGGCCCCCCCATCACGCGGGCCCCCCCGCGGTGCGTGCCCGTCCTCTACGCCACTGGTGATTCCTCCGGGTACCACTAGAAGTAAGCCCGTAGCACAGTTTGAGAACCACTGATGTAATATATATTAATTTTTGAGTGAACTATCCCCTTTAATTCTCATATTCAGGTAAAGTTGGTTTTATATTTGCACATTCAAACTTTCTCCTTCATAATATAAATCCTGAAAAGTATTATTTGCTAATTCTAAGTAGGGAAATTGTATTACAAGTCAATAGTGCTAATGTTGTTTTAAAGTCATACTCAAGTGACAGAATATTCAAAACTGACGTGAATTTGGTTTTATATTGGTATATTCAGACATTTTCCTCAATAATATAGGTTATAATAATATAGTTGCTAATTCTAAATAGGGAAACCATATTAGCAGCCAACGACTGACAATTAAATAGTGCTAATAAAAATGAGTTAAAGTCATACACGTGCGATTTCAGACCCTGTAGTGTGGTAAACAATATAGAGACCGCTATCACTGAACGAATGTCCGAATATAAAACTAACTTTACCACAATATACTCAAAGATGTCACTGTTTATAAATAAATGCATGTGCGAATACTTTACCTCAGCAGCTGCCGTGTGTGATGTGCTTCTCCAGCGGCTGTGTCGCTGTGGCGCGCATCTTGTGTTCGCTCGCCGATCGAATAAAGCCTCAGAAGAAGACGCGCTGCAGCTGTTCATCACAGGCGTGTGTGTGAAAGTGTCTACAGTTGTTTTCAGGGTTTACACACACTGACATCTGCCAAGTTTTCAGGTACGTGTGTTTTCAGTTATATTTATTCCCGAATTACACCTTAGGAAAGCCATTCATATCGACGAGCAGCTCCCCGCGGGCTGCTACAATGAAAGACTACATCATAAACAAACACACGCTGAGGATAAAGTGCTTCGTCCGCATAATTCGAGGATGGTTTATTTATTAAATTGATTTATTAAAGAAATTCTGTTTAATTTAAACTCTTATTTTAGTTTTGGACAAGGTATATCTGTTTCAAAATACTCTGTTTTCACAAACGCGGAGGAATATAGATCTCTGACAGATCTGCAGTTCATGATACGGAAGCGTTATGTGTTTAGCATTGTGTTATAATTAATGTCATTTATGAATTTGTGGGTTTCATAGATATGTTGTGTGTGTTTTGCCATGCTGTACAGAATAGCACCGTCATGATAATGAAACAGCTGTAACTTTGCGTCAGCCAGGAAGTGTTAGCGTGATAATAAATGATGTAAAATCACTACATTTACTGAAATAACGCCTCTGTATGGACTTAATCTATTGAATAATGGTAGATCAAGTACTTATGGACCGATGTAGAATATGACATTCAAACAGTATATAATAATAATAAGAATAATAGTTGGAGTTTGGAGTAAAAATGGCAACAATATTCAAGATATGGCTGGAATAAATGTTCATTCATTCATTCGTTTTTATTCGGCTTAGACGGAATGAACCGCCAACTTATCCAGCATATGTTTTTACACAGCGGATGCCCTTTCAGATGCAACCCAGTACTGGGAAACACCCATACACACTCATTCACACACACTACAACCAATTTAGTTCGTCAATCCTATTATAGCGCATGTGTTTGGACTGATAGAGGTAAAGTTGGTTTTATATTCGGATGTTCGGACTCTCCTTAATAATGTAATTTCAGAAAAGTAATGTTTACAAGTTGTAAATGGAGAACATACAGCCCCTTACAGTCTCCGATATATTATTGATTACAGAACAACTACAAACATCAGACATTTAGTACTTATTTGAGTTCAAAAACGCGTGCAATATAGCCCACAGTCTGCGCAAACCTCTCATCTGTGTCTGTAATCTTTAGCAGCACATGTAAGCTCTGTTAGAGTCATTCTGTCATTCTTAGTTCATAATAATCCACAAGACGAAGATAATCATGGCAGTTTGTTCATGATTCAGGTCGCTAAAACACTTTTGCTCCTGTGTTTTGACAGCTTCTCTTTTTTTCCCGCGCTTCACTCTCGCGCTTGTCCTTTTCTTTCTGTATGGATCAGATGACGGAGACACTTCAATAATCACGCACACGTTATTATCATCAGCTCAAGAAGTTTGTCATATCAAATATAGATGTGATCGCAAGCTCCCGGAAGAAAGCGAATACTGCTCGCACTTTTAGACAGGCTCTTAAAGCAACAAAAGCACACGGCAGATTTTGCTCTTCTTGGCTTTGTGTCTGTTCATCAAGACGACGACAAGGTTTGTTTGAGCCCGTGTCATCCATGGCTTGGTATTATATGCATATTGTATATCCATGTAATCTCTCGGCTGTGTATTAGAACATGGCGGTTCCTTTGTTTACATTCTGTCTAGCTCCACGAGCTCGTGACGCATCTCTGTAACCAATCAGCGTTCAGCTGCGCGTGTAGCTCCACCTTTTGGTACCCTTTCTCGTTTTTGGTACCCTTTTGAAAGGGTGCTGAAAAAGTGGTACGGTTTGGTTCGGTACCCTTATTGACAGTGGAAACTGAACCAAACCCTACTGTACCACTCAGTGGAATTGGGCCATATAATAAGCAAAGACAAGCAGATTGTTGCTTTTATTTTGTGTAAGCAAAAATTAGGGCTGTGCAATTAATTGAAAATCTGATTTCGATTTCAGCTTCTAACGATTATGAAAAACCATTAATCGAGATAAACGATTATTGCATCATATACCAAAAGCGCGAAAGACCGCGTGCTTAGTGCGGTCAGCATTCGGTTTCATTCGCACACTGAGACGAGCAGAGGAGCGCAGATATCGAAAGTAATCTTAACGTAAGTGCTTTAAGGGTCAAATAGGTGTCAAAACGCGGTGTTTAGTGATTATTCATATTAACCCTCATTTGTGTAATAAACAAACGAGTTGAGAATCAAAAGACATGTGAGTGCGAAATGCTGCCGCCTGTTTTATCATTAATCAAACGACGAGAAAATTCCTCGCTGCTTTTGACTGAAGGATTTTTGTAGCTAAAGTGTTTTTATTAAGGTGAAGATGCTTAAATCACAGTTTGTTTCATATTTTTATTCTATTGTATTTATTTCTCTTTCCTTTGCAGGGTGGAAAATAACTGTATATATACAGTTGAAGTCAGAATTATAAGCCCTCCTGAATATTAGCAACTCTTTTCCTCCAATTTCTGTTTAATGGAAAGAAGTTTTATTTTTTTAACGTATTTTTGAACATAATAATTTTGATATCTCATGTCAAATTACTGATTTGTTTTTATCTTTGCTATGATGACAGTACATAACATTTTACTAGATGTTTTTCAAAATACAAGCATTTAGATTAAAGTGCAATTTAAAGGCTTAATTAGAGAAATTAGGCAAGTCATTGTAAAACAGTAGTTTCTTCTGCAGACAACCAAAAAATATATTGCTTAAGGGGGCTAATAATATTGACCTTAAAATGGGTTTCAAAATATTTAAACCTGCTTTTATTCTAGCTAAAATAAAACAAATAAGCCTCTCTCTAGAAGAAAAAAATATTAGAGGAAATACTGTTAAAATTCCTTGCTCTGTTTAAAATAACTTGGGAAATAGTTATTTAAAAAAAACAAAATTCTCAGGAGCGCTAATAATTTTGACTTCAACTGATAATCGTTTTGAATAATCGTGATTACAATTATGACCAAAATAATCGTGATTATGATTTTTTCCAAAATTCGAGCAGCCCTAGCAAAAATCCAGCTGTGCTGATATGTTAATGCTCAGGTGATGACTTTTGAACCCTGTACAACAAGCTATGAGTGTCCAGCAGCACTGAGAGAAAACATGCAGTGTTTGAGTGAAAACGTAACATTCTGTAGCGCATTTAGTGATTTAAGATCATTTGGTGGTTGGACATTCGACATCTACATCATCATCTCTTGCTGCCTGTGATGATTGTGTGTCTGCTTGAACTCTTGTAATAGCCCCTTTCACACTGTGCGTATAGTGTGGAGTTGGTGCAGCTGCAGTGATGTCCAAGCAGAGCACGTTCACCGCCGCACTGGCCACCATGCTGGGAGCTACTCTCGGTGGGCTGTTCCTGTGGCGGAGCCTCCGAGCGCAGAAGAAGAAGAAAACCCTCGCCAGCGCCGCACCCACTGAGCCCATTCTAGCCCAGAGAGACGCCGTCCTCCAGCCCTCGCAGGTTAGTGTCAGGCATGGGCCTGTATAAGATTCTAGCGCTATGAAAACCTTGGATAAAAATATCACAGGATTGTGATTACTGCTGTACAATATCTTCTTTTTTTAAAAAGTCTGTATAAAAGAACAGCAACCTTTTCCCCTGTTGAACACAATGGGCTCTATTTTGACGGTCCATGCGCAGAGTGCAAAACGCAGGGCGCAAACGCTTTCAGGGCGTGTCAGGATGCATTTTTGCTAATTTAAGGACGGGAAAATCTGCTTTGCGCCGTGGCGCATGGTCTAAAAGGGTTGAGTTTATTTTCTTAATGAGTTATAGGTGTGTTTTGAGAATAAACCAATCAGAGTCTCATCTCCCATTCCCTTTAAGAGCCAGCTGCGTCACGCCAAGAGTGCATTCACTATTTACAGGACGCAAAGTAAGTCTAAGTGGAAAAACTGAGCATTTAACAAGCAAACAGTTCACAGTTAACAGAAAACAGTTAAACAGAGCATCTACTGCGTGAGAATGAGAGATAATGGATCTACTTTCACTTTCGCTCTTGGATAGGGAAACCTTTACGCACAGACATCAATTAGTCTATAAATAATTAGTTTTGTTTGTTAAGCGCAAATATTCGTTTCAACACTATTTCTAAATTCAGTTCTAATTTCCAGCAAACGAATAAATGAACAATAATAACAAAATGTGCTCAAAAACCTGAGTTATATCCTAAAACACATGCTGTGCCCCATATGGTCTAAAACCTGACAGGTGGACAAATCTAAGCTTGTTTTTAATAAAACAAATATAAATATGGATATAATAAATAATACTGCCAATAATAATAACATTATACAAAAGCAAATTGTTATGAATGAACTGAAAAAGCCTCCCGAGATGAAGAAGACATAAAAGCAGTGATTTTTCATATTTATGTCGGCTAGAAAATAATATGTTTTGTAATATTTTAATCCTTTATATTTATATTCTATATCTATTCTTATTATATCCTTTATATATCCTTAATATTTAAATGTTTTCATATGTGAAGATATTTGCCTATTGCTCTCTTGTGTGTATTAAGCAGTGTGTAAGCGAGGCGCAACTCTGCGCTGGAGTTTAGACCGGGTTAGTTTTGGTCTAATGAAAAATCTATTTTCGTTTCTCAAAATAGCGACGCGCCAGCAGTGCGCCTCAGAACACCTTCCTTTTTAGACCAGAACGCCTATAGGCGCACATACGAGCGCTAATGCATTTGCTATTTAAACAGCGTAGCGCAACGCCTCAAAACCACTCTTGCGCCAAGCTGAAACTACCAAAAGACTACTGCGCCACGCCTTGCGCCACACTGCGCCGGGTGTATGATAGGGCTCAATATAGTTTATTTTAGGAAACATTTATAATATTTTGGAATAGTAAACGTGTCCGGCTAAATAAAGTAAATCATTGAGTTCTGCTGTCTTCATTAGTGTCAGCAACACAGATTTCTGTACATCTTGAAAAGGCATCTTTGGAGATCTTTCTTTTCTGTGCATATACAGTAAAGCCACTGCACTGTTCAGCTCTACAGCATGCTGGATGTTGGTGTATGAGTGATTTGTTTTTCAGACGTTTGCTGAATCGTGGGCTGACTAGTAGTTTTTGATGTGGGCTGTTACTGTTGCCCTAAAAAAGGCCCAGTTTACACTAATACATTTTAGTTTAACATGCATAAGTTTTGCCATTGTGTCGCCTTCTGTCCACACTACCCCAAAGTTTTCCAGCCCTAAAAACAGAGCATTCTGGAAAGGCTGGAGAGGCCGTTTTGGTTTTAAATGCTGCTGCTCTGTCTCAGTGGATGGGGGAAAACGAAGGCATCTGAAAACGGAGGCATAGCTGCAGACATTCGCCTCTCTGATTTGGGCTTTTTTAAGTGCACACAGTTCAGTCCTGAATCCCTTCCTTAAGCTCAGACTTCGCTAGTTTGAAATGGAAAACAAACTCCCGAGGACACGTCGGGTAAATCCTCAAAGGAAGCAGTGTACTTCATAACGGCATTCACATCACCCTGACTGTGTTGTTTCACTATTTTACCAATAAAATGGGCACTAGGAACTGCCTATTTTCATTATTATATTAACAACAGACACTTAAATGTTGAGGCGTCCTGTAGCTGCATATTTATATGAGTGTCATCTTCACTGTGTGCATATTCATAACAAAGCAGAGCCTATAACATCACTGCCTCCTTTCATTTTCAGGGAATAATATGACAAAAATCCTTTCTTCTGCTGAATATCAGCTTTAATAATCAATAATGGCCATTATAAATGTTAAAAATACAATAAGTTTATACATTAAAGGAAATAAAGGCAAGCAATCAGTCAAATGTGCAGAGTCAGTGTATGTGGTTACATATATTAACTTATCTTTGCGCTTGGCTAAAACGCGTTACCTGAGAACAAGGAATAGATTCAAGAGACCAAAGAGTCGTAGACGGACACCAGATTAATTAAAGATCAGGTTTAACAACTATAGTGAGATGAGATCCAGCGGAGGATCCTTGGTGAACTGTCTGACCTACGCTGCTCTCACCTGGGGTTCTGTGCTCAAAGCACCCGCTGACTGCCTGGAGCTCAGACGTCTGCATACGCTGTAGTGTATGCCAGAGTGTGTGTGTGGTCACGTGATCTGCATTTTCAGCTGTATAGTGTGGACGGGGAACTTTTCAGAAACGCTGGGTGAAACGCCAGTGGGGACGTGGATTGTTTTCATTTTAAAACCTATTAGTGTAAACGGGGCCTTAATAAAATAGTCATAAATAACACATTAAAATAACCTTAAACGCATTGTAGGAAGGGTATAACCCAGTGGTTCTCAAACTGTGGTACGTGTACCACTAGTGGTACTCAGGCTTCCTTCTAGTGGTACACGGAGGAATTAAACATGTCATGTACGTGCTGCATATTTAAAAATGTATTAAAAATGATGTATATAATATGACATATAGCCTATATTTCTGAGGTAATCTGCCACGTTTTTTTTAACTGTGCAGAGTTGTAGCTGCTTTACTGGGCCTACTACGCTACTGTATTTCAGTACTGCTCATTTTGGTGGTACTTGGAGAGACTATTTTTTTTCTGAGGTGGTACTTGATGAAAAAAGTTTGAGAACCACTGGTATAACCAGTTTTAGCAGGTTTAAACTCATGGTCTTGATGTATCCAAACCATGGTAAACTTTAAAACTGGATATCATCCCATGCCTTGTAGAGATGCAGGGATTTCCGATATTACTATTAACCACACCAATTCATTATGATGCAAACGTAATGCAAACAACAAGCTGTCAGATGTTAGAACATGAGCACATTTTATTTCTCTTTTGATTTAATTTTTTATATAGAATTGTAATAATGTCATATTCACTGCCTGACAAAAGTCTTGTCATGGATCCCAGGTGTAAGAGCAGCAAATAATAACTGCACTTCTAGTTGGTCAGAAGGTGGATTTTAATAATCATCTGTTGATCTGCATCCCAATCATCACCAATACTGCAGAAGACCTACTGGAACCAGCATGCACCAAGATTCTCATAGAAATCAGTCAAGTTTGGTGAAGAAAAAAATTATGGTTTGGGGTTACATTCAGTATGGGGGTGTGCGAGAGATCTGCAGAGTGGATGATCAACATCAACAGCATTACAAACCACAGGAGAGGGACAAGTTTTCAGCAGGATAGCGCTCCTTCTCATACTTCAGCCTCCACAGCAAAGCTCCTGAAAGCAAAGAAGGTCAACGTACTCCAAGATTGGACAGCCCAGTCACCAGACATGAACATTATTGAGCATGTCTGGGGTAAGATGGAGGAGGCATTAAAGATGAACACAAAGGATCTTGATGAGCTCTGGGAGTCCTGCTGAAGGCTTTCTTCTTCATTCCAGATGACTTTATTAATCAGTGATTTGAGTCATGTCAGAGATGTATGGATGCAGTCCTCCAAGCTCATGATGGAGTCAGACACAATATTCATTCTGTCTCCACTGCAGCAGGACTTTATATTCTATACTGGACATTATTTCTGTTCAGTGATGACACTTTAGTCTGAGCAGAGTCAGAGCTTACTGTCCTAATCAAATCATTAATAATCAAGGCATGATCAGATTTTATTGTGCTCAAATAAGCGTCATCTAGAGGCCTTTACCTTTCATATACGCCACTTCTGACACCAAATGATCAACTAGAAGTAGAGTTGTTATTTGTTGTTCCTAAAACTTGGATAGACAACAAGACTTTTGTCAGATGGTGTATGGTTGCATTAAAGTATTGAACTCTTTGCAGGAGCCGTCAGCACCACCAGTATCCCAGAAGCCACTGCGGGCGCACACGCTGCTGGAGGAGCCGCCAGTGGTCATCAGCTCTCCTCAGGACTGGGACAATCTCTGGCCGGCTCTCCAGAAGGATCTGTCAATGTATCCAGTGCTGGGCCTGGACTGTGAATGGGTAAAAAGAGTTCGTGTAAGCATGCGTTTGTCTGCAGTCTGATCAGAGGGGGGCGGTGAGACTTTAACACTGTAAAACAGAGATTTGCTAAACTCACAATTACAGTTGATTCATCATGTACAGTCGAAATCTGAATTATGAGCCCCCCTGTATCTTGTTCCCCACATTTTTTGTTAATTGGAGCGGGTTTTCTAAATGCATTTCTACACATAAGTTTTAATAACTAATTGCTAATAACTGATTTATTTTCTCTTTGTCATGATGGCAGCACATAATATTAGACTAGATATTTACTAGTATTTAGCTTAAAGTGACATGTAAAGGCTTCACTAGGGTAATTAGGGTAAAGTTAGGGTAATTAGGCAAGTCATTGTATAACAGTGGTTTGTTCTGGAGACAATTCAACACTAATATTGCTGAAGGGGCCAATAATATTGACCTTAAAATGGGTTAAAAACAATTAGAAACTGCTTTTATTCTAGCCCAAATAAAACAAATAAGACTTTCTCCAGAAGAACAAATATTATCAGACATACTGTTCCTGGAGGTCTGGTGCCCTGCAGGGTTCAGCTCCAACTTGCCTCAACACACCTGCCTGGGTGTTTCAAGTATACCTAGTAAGACCTTGATTAGCTTGTTCAGGTGTGTTTGATTAGGGTTGGAGCTAAAATCTGCAGGACACCGGCCCTCCAGGAACAAGTTTGGTGACCCCCACCCTAGTGGTTGGTAGATATTAATAATAGCTTTTTTTTTATTTTTCATCTTCTCAACCCCTCATCCAAAACTCATAAATCTGATCTCCTCACATCTGATAGAGCATGCCGAGTCGAATGATGTCTGATTTTCCCGGGTCAGCCTTTTTGGGCGTCGCCCATTTAGATTGTTGTCAAAAATACTATATTTTACAAACATATTCATGTATGATCACAAAACATAGTATTCGTCTTCGACCTAAACTTCTAAACAGCTACCCAAACTTCTAAAGAATCGCCACCTTGTGGCCAAGCGTTATAAGCAATCTTTGAAAAATGCTAATAACTTTTTGTTAAACATTCCTTATTTACATGACCATGGGAAAGCTAGGTTGCTGCCGGAAGTGGTGTTGGTGAGACCAGCAGGGGGCGCTCAACCTGTGGTCTCTGTGGGTCCTAACGCCCCAGTGTTGTGAAGGGGACACTATACTGCTCAGTGAGCGCTGTCTTTCAGATGAGATGTTAAACCGAGATCCTGACTAAAAAAAACCTTTAAAAACCCCGGCATCCTGACCAAATGTACCAGATGCCTCTGTCCATCATGCCCTCCTAACCATCCCCATATCATAATTGGCTTCATCAATCAGTCTCCTTTCCACCAATCAGCTGATGTGATCCAGATGGATGCTGCACAATGGTGGTGGATGAGGAGATTCCCCCCTATGTGTAAAACATTTACATTTACATTTAGTCATTTAGCAGACGCTTTTATCCAAAGCGAGTAAAAAGTAAAAGCACTTTGAGTGTCCAGAAAATCGCTATATAAATGTAAGGAATTATTATTATTATTATTATTATTATTATTATTATTATTAAAAACATATTTTTTTTCAAACTCCCAGACCTTTTTTCCGTTTTTAATCAAATTTGATTCGGATTTTCTTCAGACCATGTTGTCCAAGTTATCGAATTCATGTTGATACGCCACACGGTTTTCTTTTACGCCAGCGTCAAATGTGCTGGCACGATGTCAAAGATCGTCTGAGGCTGTTATTCTGCAATGTTTGAACATATTGACACTGAACTTTAGGTGTGTCATTGGCACCTCACAATAATCACAACAAACAAATTTTACAACAGCGCCACCTAGTGTTCATGCCTTATAAACCCTTAACTAACCATCAATATTGAATATTCCAAAACAGCTAATGAATGTTTATTGCATGGCTTTATTGTTGTAAAAATGATGTCAAATTGTTTATTGTGTCATGCCGAGAACATTGATACCAAACATGCCACATTTGGGCAAACTTCCTGTCAGCCATATTGAATTTGTTTAAAGACCTTCTTTTGCAAACTCCTTCTCGACCATTGATTCAACTGTCACCACATTTGACTTCGATAATCTTCAGACTATGCTGACCAAAAGTTACGTAAATCATATTCATCAGTGAAACTTTCGTTTTCGTTTACGGCATCGACAAATGTGCTAGCAGGATGTCAAAGTGAATCTGAGGCTATAACTCAACATAAAATTGGTAACTACGCCACCTAGTAGTCAGGAGTTATAAACCGTTCACCAATCATCAACGAATCATAAATTTGCTAATAACTTTAGACTGCATGTTTATTTTTTTGCTTTGGTCTCTGGACTGCTTTGCTCATTCTGCCTCTGAAGTGCTTGACCCCTTAATTGCTGCTTACAGCTAAATTTTGTTGTTGTTGTTGTTGTTGTTGTTTATTTACAAATGTTAATGCATTTTCGCCAGGTCTCCACACAGATCAGTTGACGTGAATCTTCAGTTAACATGCGGTCTGGATCAGAAGTGAAGCTTGTGTTTGTGGCGTGAGGTTTTTGGTAACGTGTGGTTCTCCTGCTCTTCTTCAGGTGTCAGTGAAGGGCCGTGTGTCTGCAGTGTCTCTGCTGCAGCTCTCCTCGTTCACGGGCCGCTGTGTGCTGGTTCGTCTGCTGGCATTTCAGAATGCGCAACTGCCCAAATCTCTGATCGTGCTGCTCCGGGATCAGCGGGTGCTGAAAGTCGGCGTAGGCTGCTATGAGGATGGCAAACGTTTGGCGCAGGACCACGGCCTGACTCTGAGCTGCACTGTAGACCTGCGATATCTAGCCCTCAGACGGAGGTACACACTGCTTACCCCTTGTGCAGTGTTCAAATTGAACACCCTTTGGTAGTGTTGGTGGCTGTTTTTGCCCTATTGACTTTCATTATAATTACTTTTTGACAGCAAAGCCCATGACTGCATATACTCATGCATTCTTGACTGTTGGTGGTTTTCTCTGTTGGGATTATATTATTAGATATATATTAAACTTTCAAGGATTTAATATGCTGATGAGCGTTAAACATGTCATAATAGTCTTGTGAAAAGGCTCCATTGTGTTTGTGTTGCAGTAAGCAAGCGGTGCTGACTAACGGCCTGAGTCTGAAGTCTCTGGCTGAAGATTTGCTGAACGTCACGCTGGACAAATCAGTGGAGCTGCGCTGCAGTGACTGGGAGGCGGAGGAGCTGAGCCCCGAACAGGTGAGCAGCAGCAGCATCATCATCATCATCATCATCTCCGCAAACCTGGCCAGTGTTTCTGCAGCCCTCCAGAGCCTTTTGTGTAGCCTAATATTTTATTTGTACAAAACAACAGCAGACATCACACTATGCTAGTTTTTACCAGGATATGGCACTCTATGATAATTTTGAGCACCAGACAGTGCTCTAGGCTAGTTTTTAACAGCAGACAGTGCTCTAGACTACTTTTAAACAGCAGATGGCGCTCTAGTTTAGTTTTTAACAGCAGACCGCACTCTGATTTATCAAAGCTCTAGGCTAGTGTTAGGCTAGTCAGTTGGCGCTCAGCTAGTTTTAAACTACAGATGGTGCTTTAGGTTACTTTTAAACAGCACACGGCGCTCTAGGCTAGTTTAACAGCAGATGGCACTCTAGGCTACTTTTAAACAGCAGATGGCCTTTTAGGCTAGTTTTAAACATCAGGTGGCGCTGTAGGCTACTTAAACATCAGGTGGTGCTCTAGGCTATTTTCAAACATCAGATGGCGCTCTAGACTACTTTTAAACATCAGATGACACTCTAGGGTACTTTTAAACATTAGATGGCGCTCTAGGCTACCTTTAAACATCAGATGGCGCTCTAGGTTACCTTTAAACATCAGATGGTGCTCTAGGCTACCTTTAAACATCAGGTGGCGTTCTAGGCTACCTTTAAACATCAGATAGCGCTCTAGGCTACTTTTACACATCAGATGGCGCTCTAGGGTAGTTTTAAACATCAGGTGGCGCTCTAGGCTACTTTTAAACATCAGATGGCGCTCTAGGGTAGTTTTAAACATCAGGTGGCGTTCTAGGCTACTTTTAAACATCATTTGGTGCTCTAGGCTACCTTTAAACATCAGATGGCGCTCTAGGCTACTTTTACACATCAGATGACGCTCTAGGGTAGTTTTAAACATCAGGTGGTGCTCTAGGCTACTTTTAATCATCAGATGGCGCTCTAGGCTACTTTTACACATCAGATGGCGCTCTAGGCTACTTTTGCACATCAGGTGGCGTTCTAGGGTAGTTTTAAACATCAGGTGGCGCTCTAGGCTACTTTTACACATCAGATGGCGCTCTAGGCTACCTTTAAACATCAGATGGCGCTCTAGGCTACTTTTACACATTAGATAGCGCTCTAGGCTACTTTTAACAGCAGACGATGCTTTTGACCTTTTAAAATTTTGCTCAATTTAAAGAGTGAAAGTAGAACACACTATGCACACTAAAACCAAGTGCACACTTGATAGTGTATTAGCTAAGCAGTGCTTATGATTTGTTACATGTCCTGCCATTTTATAACAATAAATATCCATAGCTAAGCAGCGGCTTAAACGTGACTGCTTAAATTTACTCTCATCACCGCCTCATTAGCATATGCAGACAACAGTTAACGGTTTGTCATGCTGTGTTCACCAGATAACGTATGCAGCACGTGACGCCCAGATCTCCATTGCACTGTTTTTCCATCTGCTGGGCATGAACACAGAACGCCACCTGCCTGCAGAGGGTGAAGCGGTGTTTCTCCATCTGTCAGCATGCTGTCAGGGGCTCGTGGACGTGCCCTTCAGGGGGCGCTGTGGAGGAGATGGGGATGAGGGGGAGAGACGGCGGCGGAGTCGAAAATCCACTGTGGACAGTCCTGAGTCTGGAGACCAGCAAGTTCCAGACCCACGGCGCAACAAACGCAAACCACTGGGAGTAGGGTACTCAGCCAGGTAATGAGAGAGCTGGAGGATTACTGTCTGATGGACAGAGCAGTCACTGTGGGGGGCTCTTAACCAGGGCAGGGGCAATCAATAGATGCATTATTATTATTTTTTTTTATAATTATAGAATGCATCACGATTTGCTCTGGTTTTTACCAACAGGCAGAGCTTTTGGCTAATTTTTTATAGCAGCTGTAATGGCACTCCATTTTTAACATCACATGGCGCTCAAGGCTAGCTTGTAACAGTAGATTTCGCTCCAGGCTAGTTTTTAACAGTAGATGGCGCTCCAGGCTAGTTTTTTAACCGCAGATGGCGCTTTAGGCCCGATTTTAACATCAGACGCCGCTCTTGGCTAGTTTATAACAGCAGATGGCGCTCTAGGCCAGTTTTTAACAGCAGATGGTGCTCTAGGCTAGTTTTTAACAGCATATGGCTCTCCAGGCTAGTTTCTAACAGCAGATGGCGCTCTAGGCTAATTTCTAACAGCAGATGGCGCTCTAGGCTAGTTTCTAACAGCAGATGGCGCTCTAGGCTAATTTCTAACAGCAGATGGCGCTCTAGGCTAGTTTCTAACAGCAGATGGCTCTCCAGGCTAGTTTCTAACAGCAGATGGCGCTCTAGGCTAGTTTGTGACAGCAGATGGCGCTCTAGGCTAGTTTGTGACAGAAGGCAGCGCTCTAGACTAGTGTTTAACAGCAGGCAGCACTCTAGGCTTGTGTTTAACAGTAGACGGCGCTCCAGGCTAGTTTTAACAGTAGATGGCGCTCCAGGCTAGTTTTTTAACCGCAGATGGCGCTTCCGGCCAGATTTTAACATCAGACGCCGCTCTTGGCTAGTTTATAACAGTAGACGGTGCTCTAAGCCAGTTTTTAACAGCAGATGGCGCTCTAGGCTAGTTTTTAACAGCAGATGGCGCTCTAGTCTAGTTTTTGACAGCAGATGATACTCTAGGCTAGTTTTTAACAACAGATGGCGCTTTAGGCTAGTTTTTAACAGCAGGCAGCGCTCTAGACTAGTGTTTAACAACAGGTGGCGCTCTATGCTTGTGTTTAACAGTAGATGGCGCTCCAGGCTAGTTTTTAACAGTAGATGGCGCTCCAGGCTACTTTTTTTAACCGCAGATGGCGCTTCAGGCCAGATTTGAACATCAGACGCAGCTCTAGGCTAGTTTATAACAGCAGACGGCGCTCTAGGCCAGTTTTTAACAGCAGATGGTGCTCTAGTCTAGTTTTTGACAGCAGATGATACTCTAGGCTAGTTATTAACAGCAGATGGCGCTCTAGGCTAGTTTTTAACAGCAGGCAGCGCTCTAGACTAGTGTTTAACAGTAGATGGCGCTCTAGGCTAGTTTTTAACAACAAGCAATGCTCTCGGCTAGTTTGTATCAGATGGCGCTCTGGACTAGTTTTTACAGCTCAGGGCTAGATTCGACAGCGGACGGCGCTTGCATACAGTTTGTTCACATGATTTTTATATTAGCATTATGAGTGATTGTCACTACATGATGTGTGCTATGTTGACCTCAGCTTTCCACAAGCTTCTAGACCAAGATTCCTAGAATATATATAAATAAATATATATATTTATTTTATTATTTTATTTGTTTTACAATTTTGTGATTTTGTGCAAAAAGCAACAATGAAGAAACGTTTGCTGTGTTTCAGGAAATCTCCTCTTTATGATAACTGTTTCCTTCATGCTCCTGACGGTCAGCCACTCTGCACATGTGACAAGAAGAAAGCTAAATGGTACCTGGAAAAGGGTATAGGAGGTACGGTGTTATTGAAAACAGTTAAGATGCAGTTAATAAGTACTCTGGTAAATGGATTCAATTCAATTAAAGATGTAGATCTTATTTAACAACACTTAATTATGTAATTGCCTGTGTGTCAGCATAGTGGCAGATTCAAACACTAGACTGATGTCTTATGCAAATGAGGGAGAGATGGTTACTAGTGGGCGGGGCTTTCCCCCTCTGATGACTCGCACAAAGTGAGAATGTCAATCAAAGTGTTTCTGCAGAATGTTTTGATCAAGTCTGATTATAAACAATAGAATTAATACATGTTTACCATTAGAAGCTGCTTATATTCACACTCTGAGTACACACAACTGGGTTTAAAGCCCTTAAACAAATGATTTCTGCACAATAGGTGCTCTTCAATGCACTATTAGAGAAAGGTGTGTTGAGCAATCAGCTGCAGGGTTTGAGTGATCTTATTATAGCAGAATGAATGCTGTGTGTTAAATGTGAAATCTAAATCCCAGAATTTAAATTGAATCCCAGAACTGGTGAGTGAAGATCCCTTCATCGTCCGGCTGCTGTTTGAGCCATCCGGCCGGCCAGACTCGGAGAAAGACTACTACCTCACTGCCAAAGAGAACCTCTGTGTGGTGTGTGGAAAAGTGGATTCCTACATCAGGTAATTCCTGCTCACTGGCTTTTATTTTGTCTTCTTGTCACAGTGGTTTTACTTCTGATTTTAAAGGACGGAGAGATAAACTATTTAAAGGGATAGTTCACCTAATAATCAATTTAGCCTAAATTCAGGGGTGTCAAACTCAATTCCTGGAGGGCCGAAGCCCTGCACAGTTTAGTTCCAACCCTGCTCCAACACACTTACCTGTAGGTTTCAAACAAACCTGAAGGACTCAATTATTTTGATCAGGTGTGTTTAATTAGGGTTGGAACTAAACTGTGCAGAGCTGCGGCCCTTTAGGAACTGAGTTTGACACCTGTGCCTTAAGGGGTTTCAAACCTTTACATTTCTTCTGTTAAACACAAAAGAAGATATTTTGACCTGTGTCCATAGTAGGAAAAACAAATACTATGTTTACAGGGTTCCAACATTCTTCAAAATATCTGCTTTTGCGTTCAACAGAAGCAAGAAACTCAAACATGTTTAAAAACACAGGCAAGTCAATGACACGGTTTTCTTTTTTGAGTGATTTAACTTACTGTTATTACTGTACTGAAAGTTCTTCGTCATTTACTCCTCTTTTTTGAGTTTCTTCTGTTCTGCACAAAGGAAAATACACTAAAGTATGCTGGGAAAAAAACGCAACTGACTTCCAATATTCATTCTTTCATTTTCCTTTCGGCTTAGTCCCTTTATTAATCTGGGGTCACCACAGCAGAATGAACCACCAACTTATCCAACATATGTTTTACGCAGCGGATACCCTTCCAGCCGCAACCCGTCTCTGGGAAACACTCATTCACACATTCACACGCATACTCATACACTACAGACAATTTAGCCTACCCTATTCACCTGTACCGCATGTTTTTGGACTGTGGGGGAAACCGGAGCACCCGGAGGAAACCCACGCGAACACAGGGAGAACATGCAAACTCCACAAAGAAACGCCAACTGAGGCAGCCGAGGCTCGAACCAGCGACCTTCTTGCTGTGAGGCGACAGCACTACCTACTGCGCCACTGCCTCACCCGACTTCCAATATTTTCTTTCATATTATCAGTTAGTCAATGCAGCACCGCAGTGTTCTGGTTTCACTCTCCCTCCAGCCGAAGTCACCTCGTGGTCTAAAACAGCTTTCCCACTGAATGCAGAAATCACTGCGCTATGAAACCCATTCATTTCAATTACAATTCAAGACCAACACTATTAAAATGACGTCTCTTTACACTAATAATAATGGTTTATTGGCTTTTTTTTCAAACAAAACGGTATGATAAAAATCATTGAGAAGTTGGCGATTCATTCCGCTGCGGCGACCCCAGATTAATAAAGGGACTAAGCCGAAAAGAAAATGAATGAATGAATAAAATCGTTAAGGTCAATTTAAAGTCATACAAAATTACTTGAGATCATTTAGTAAAATAATGATTAACTGTTACCTTATTTTAGGGTTTTAGCCGAGTACACCCAAAATAATCAGTTTTTGTTTTGACCCACATTTTTCGTTTTGTTGCATCTTTAATTTAGATTTGTGCAGTTCATCAATTTGTCAAGTGTGAAAGCAGCAGTCAAACCTGCATGCGCACCAAGATCTAGTGGAAGAGGTGCTGTCAAACCAACCCTGGAGTGTTTGGTTTGTTAGTGGTGAGAACGTGAACTGGCCCAAATGCTAACATTTGTAACATTAGAGACCGGGAGGTGGGGGTGGCTTAGTGTCGGGGGTGAGATGTCTGAGCAACACAGCTGAGAACAGAGTAAGTAACTACTATGCACCAGGTTTTGGGTGGCCACTGTGATCGGAGACTATATCAAAGTCGGGGACCCGGGGTTCCAAAAAGCTAGTGGCCGGGGTGGGTTTGCGATTGGTGTGGTGAAACTACGGGGGTTTTCCGAGAGAAATAACAAAACGGGAGGGTGGCGGGAGATGGGTCTGAAATACAAGAGTCTCCAGGGTAAATCGGGAGTGTTTGCAGGTATGTTCAAAATGGCTGAAAATGCCCCAAATGGAATGATTTTTATCCCTTATCCATACCAAAGAATAGCCTTGATTTTTCGCAATGCTCATGCGCCCTGTGTGCCTCATATTCTAACCGCCTGCTGCGGTGTGTGTGTGTGTGTGTGTGTGTGTGTGTGTGTGTGTGTGTATATATATATATATATGCGATGCGTCTCGCATTCTCAGAATGGGAAAGCACGTTAGGTTTGATCACCCCCCCCTCATCCCTAAACCTACTACAGCTGTGAAAGCACCAAGAAATGAACGCTATCCTACTGTTTTTCATTGCTGTTCTAGAAAAAACATCGTCCCACATGAGTATCGGCGGCACTTTCCATCAGAGATGAAGGACCACAACTCTCACGATATCCTGCTGCTGTGCACAGCGTGTCACGCCGCCTCAAACGTGCACGACGGCGCGCTGAAGGCGGAGCTGGCGGAGGAGCACGCGGCGCCGCAGGGCTGTGAGGAGGGAGTGCGGCTGCTGGAGGATGCAGACCGCCGACGGGTGCGCTCGGCCGCACGCGCGCTCCTCAGCGCCAGCGACGGGATGCCCACAGCCAGAAAAGAAGAGCTGCTGTCCGTCATCCAGAGCTGCTTCTGCAACGGCCAGCAGGTCACGCAGGAGGTGCTTCAGGACGCGGCGGCGCTGGAAACCAGGTGAGGGATCATTTAGAGGGCAAGTCCGAATCATTCACCCTCCTGCGAATTATTTTATTTTATTCCCAATATTTCCTAAATGATGTTAAACAGATTATTTATCTCTCAGTATTTCCTCTAATATCTAAGTCTTATTTGTTTTATTTTGGCTAGAATAAAAGCAGTTTTAAACCCATTTTAAGGTCAATATTATTCGCCCCTTCAGCAATATTAGTGTTGGATTGTCTCCAGAACAAACCACTGTTATACAATGACTTGCCTAATTACCCTAACTTTACCCTGATTACCCTAGTGAAGCCTTTACATGTCACTTTAAGCTGAATACTAGTGTCTTGAAGAATATCTAGTCTAATATTATGTGCTGTCATCATGACAAAGAGAAAATAACTCGGTTATTAGAGAGGAGTTATTAAAACTATTATGATTAGAAATGTGCTGAAGAAAAATACAGAAAAATTACAGGACCTAAACTGTATGTAGGACAGTCAACCATCTAGTGGTTGAAGTAGGTATTGCAGTAATAATTATAAATATTAGAGGGTTTTTTTTTTTCACCCGGCCCCTCTGTAGACAACTCAAAGCAAACACAGTTTTGTAGACCAGACAAGAACAGCATCTTTAAAGCCAGACTATTGACTGCTGAATATGCACAGGAATAACGGGCATTCTGGGAAAGAGTCTAACAGTGCTGCATTTCTGTTAATGCACTTCAAAGCTAACACACAAATTTTGTCATTTTTTTCAGAATTTTTTTTATTGTCGTCTATTTTTTTATTGTAGTTTTTCCATTTCAGACACAACATGAATGATATTTTTGGTATGTGTATCTTTCCCCATGCCACTTCTAAATGCAGCATTGTGTTTATTCTGTTATTTATGTCTAAGAAAATAACCCAAAAATCCTTTGTTGGGAAATGAGAATCAAATATTCCATGTTGACTAATATGAAGTGGAGCTGTGCATGGATGGATTTCCCCTTCAGTGTTTGAACTTTCAGCTGTGAAAATTAAACCACACTGAGCTAAACTGAACTTTAACTCCGAGCACTGGACTGACACCGCTTCTGTGTTTGACACAATCTACACTAAGCACTTTAGAAATAAAGATTAATAGAATTGAATTGACTCAGCTTTACACAGAGTGTTCAATTTAGATAAAGCAAAACAAGTTTACAGGTAAAAGCAAAAGTCCAACTAAAGCAGTGTGATTTAAACACAAGGCTATGGTCAAATAAACAAATACATTTAAAAAGTGTAACTACTGAGAGTGCAAGCAGCTAGGGACACCGGCCCTCGCGGCCAAAAAACAGACCGGCCCACCGGGAACTCTCCCGGTTCTCCTGATTAGTCAATCCGGGCCTGCACACTGAGGTTTTAAGCCTTTTTTTGTCATCACTATATGTAAATCCATACTTTACATATTCGGGGTCGTACTTGCGTTTCGACATGTTTGTTGCTATACTTAACTTAAATTTCACATGTCAAACGGTACAGTTGACGCTTGCGCATTTCAAAATAAAAGTCTTATGTAAGCAAAATAAGTTAAATTAAACATTTGTTGTTTTTTTTTGACCGCACACTCTGCGACCCACTGAAAATGTTCCCGCGACCCACCAGTTGAGAAACACTGCTATAGAAATCACAGTAGTGCCACCTATTGGCAAAACTGGGCACTTCCATAAATCTTCATAACACATCTTAAGTACAAATTGTGTTAAATTGTTTCAGGTCAAATTAGTGATGGGTCGTTCATTTTGAACGAATCTTCAATATGACTCGGGAACTACGAGTCCTCTCAGAGAGTGATTCGTTCATCTGGCGTGCGCACATTTGTGCAGGTAGTATCGTTAATTTCAAGTCTTCATCACATTGGCAGAAGACAATCATACGCGTTTAGAGCCGGAAAAAAGAATTGAACCGCTCATCTCTCGACTCCTCGGGTTTGAGTCATTCTGTCACGTAAACAATGAATGATCATGGCTTCTATCGGCTCAGACTGTGCATTGATTAAGATTATATGTGACTGTGAGTGTAACGTGAATGAACCCCTGACATTTGAACGCATGAAGAGGTGAGCTGAGCAAAGAGACAACATGCCTTCATAGACAAAAGAGCAGGTCAACACTGAATTATTATTTCTCCTTCTCATAGTATTCTAGTTCTGACATATTTGTCGTGCAGTCAGCCTTTTGGGTTAGTTGTAGATGTGTTTGGAAGCAATTCGTAACATTTTAATAATATTTTGGCAAATTGAATCCAAATTAACGAAATGACTCGGAAAAAAGATTCGTTCATCTTGATGACCGAGACTCAAAGATCCGAGTCAGTGAAATGATCCGAACTTCCCATCACTAGGTCAAATATGTGGCTCTGGGACAGTTTTATTTGGTGGGAGAAGGGCCAAAATGGATCTTTAGGTTGCAAAGGTTTCCAACCAATTACAATATAATTTCTAAATCTCCATTTTTAACGTTATCGCTATGAAGACACTTCTTTGTTAGAATTTTAAACTAACTTTTTTTAATAAGAACTGTTTGTGCTTTTGAATTTGGCAATGCTGTCATGCAAAGACTTCAATCATAAACAGAGAAACGTCACTTCTGGTTAAAGGTGTAAAGATTTATGCACAGCTGAATGTGGAAATAGGAACAAAATATGTCATGATTCATTTCCCTTACACAAAAGGGTTGCGAGGACTAGGATTGAGACGATGCTTTGAGATTTGTAAGGCTCATATTGTTCGGTTTTTCTGCCGCTGCAGGATCAGTAATGAGAATTACGTGCCACATGGACTGAAGGTGGTGCAGGCGTATGCCGAGCAGGGTCTCCGGGGCCTGATGGAGCTGGAGTGCCGCTGGCGACAGCACTTTCTGACCAGCATGCAGCCCCGACATCTGCCCCCGCTCTGGTGCGTCAACCACAACCACGACAAATATCTGCGCAAGTACGGTGAGGATCTGAAAATCCTGCTCAACTGAGCCCTCCGCCACACAATCACAAAAAAAAACGTTGTGCTTCAGCTGCTGGGAAAGGAAGGTTTCCACTATATGTGTGCAACACCTTGGTGTCCTTGTCCTAAATCGTTTGAGTGTGTACCAGAGACAGACTCCAAGCCCTGGTGTTGAGAGAGAAAGGAAGAAAAAAAAAAACAAGACTGTGGATCCAGTTGTTCTGGGCTCTAAGGGACCCGATGGAGATTGGGTAAGAGACTATTTCGGGGATCAGAAGCCACTGTGGTGAACGGCAGAACATTAACCTCAAGGATGTGCACAGAGAAATGGTGATCAGTTAAATAGCGACGAGCGTGCACACTTTTTAACTTAAAACGTTGAGAGAAAAAGCATTTAAGTTCCCTGTGAAGAGTAGATGCTACTGTATTTTAACCAGCCCAAACCTGCTCTTAATTCTTAATTGTGAATTGAATAAAATATTCATAGCTTACAATTCCTGCAGGTCTGAGGCCATATTAAATGTTTTGTTATGTGTTAAATGAGTTTGCCTTCTGAGGCTATACTATAAAACGGCCATTTTTATGTAAGTGTTCATAATGGAGCTTTACAGTGTACAGTTTGGGTCTGTGTTTGTTTAGTGGGTTTTGAGGAAAACTCCATTTACCTTTTGAAAGATTGGACCAAATTGAGCACAGCTTTGCATATAATTTACATACCGTAAAGCCAGGACACCTCTGAAGCACGCCAGTTCCCAATTCTGGTGTGTATAAATACCCCTGACTTGGCGAAGATCGGCTAAAGAGATGCTGAAAGAAAGTTTCACAGTTTCACAGTGCTAGCTTGTGTTGTGGTTTCAGCCAGAGAGATTGAGCTCCATGGATGACTAATTTTGATGGCCAAATCAAGGACATTGAAGCCTGAGCCTAACATTTATAATTTAACTTAAGAAACACTACAGCGCTTCTTTTTTTATTTGCATTTGTCCAGATGTAACCCATTGAAAGCTGCTGTGTTTCCTTAATGTCAGTGAAGAGATTAAATTTCATATGTTAAGACTGGATGAGTTGGTGCTGGTCGTCCTTTTTGTTTACTTGTTTTGTAGGTGTTTGGGTTGAAAACACTTGGGATGAAACACAAAACACTCCGACACTCGTACAGTTTGACTGTTTATTACTTAGAAAATCGTGATTTAATAAATAGTCTATAGAAATGTTAAAAAGAGCTTTGTGGTTTTGTCACTCGAGGGATGAATCTGAAGTGGGCGATTAAGATCAGTGTGGTTCATCCAGCCCAATCTCATGAGGAAACGTAACTATTTTACGTGTTGTCAAAAAAAGTGACTAATTCGTATGAATTTATACAATTTAATTAGTATGAAAACATACAATTTTTTTTTTTAAATGGAGACGTGATGCACTAAACCCTCCCCCATTGGGGGATGAGCAAATCACAGTTGAAGGTCCTGTAAAATTAAAACATATATATATTTAATCTATGTTAGTTTCGTTGTTGCCTTTAATCTAGATCAGGGGTGTCCAAACTCTGTCCTGGGGTCCGTTCTTCGTACGTGGATTACTCAGTTAGCTGGATTTGGATATTGACGATTTGACACGATCCAGGATCGTTTCGTTCTTCAAAGCTGATCCGAGAGTTGTTGTCATAGCAACAGTTCTGCTAGGTCAAACCTGATTGGGAGCAGGTTCAATTCATATAAACAGGATTAGATCGGCTCAGTTCAAGCAAAGATAATACAGAAAGTATGTTCTGAATTCTGATATTTTCTTACAGTAGTAGTTATATACACTTGGGAAAATAGTAAATATTTTTTAAACTATATATATAAAGTTATAGTTATTAATAAAATAAAGTTTTATATATATATATATATATATATATATATATATATATATATATATATAATAAAACTTATGCAGTCTGCGCTCTCGAAATGAAAGTAAGAAGACTGCCACCTGGTGGTGCACAGAGAAAACTTATTGATATGAACCTTTTAGATCGCTTTAGTACAAATTGCGTATAATAGAAATGCACAATATTTAACTTTTTAAAGCAATAATACATTTATGCAGTCATGAACATGTTTTGATAGTTAATATGGCAGTGATTTGATGCTTCACAAAAGTTGCAGACGCCTTTACCAATATCAAAATGCTTTTGTAAACAACCAGTTATTCTTTACACCGATTAAAAAACGGCGACTATAATAAAGAAAATCTTTTCTAAATGTAGATCTAAATACACTGATATGCATTGAAATACATGATGAATACTCTTGACACATGAATGTGTAAAGCCTGCAGCTCACAACAAATGTGGAAGGTTATTGCGTATCATATTTAACAAGCCGTTTACTGCTAATTTGACGTAATTTTGCTCACATGGATAATTGAATATTAATCAGATGATGTCATTACGCTGCTGTGACGTCAGATCATGATTTCAAGGATGGATAGATCTGTCCTTCACAACACACGCAGCGATCTCAGATCAGTTCATCCAGACATTCTACTCTGATTCGCGAACTCGTTTGAAGAACCAAATTAGCGAGAGATCAGTTATCAAGATTAACAGATCCAGGATCTGCCAAATAATCTTAGATCATTTAAGCGAGGTACGAAGAACGGACCCCATGGAGGGCCGGTGTCCTGCATATTGTAGTTCCAACCGCAATTAAACGCACTTGAGCTAGCTAATCAAGCTCTTACTAGGTATACTAGAAACTTCAGGAAGGTGTGTTAAAGGAAATTGGAGCTAAACTATGCAGGACAGCGGCCCTCCAGGTCTGAGTTTGGACACCCCTGATCTAGACCGTGATAAAATTCATGTTTAGAAGATCTACACTCACCGGCTACTTTAATATGCCTTACTAATACCGGGTTGGACCCCTTTTGCTTTCAGAACTACTTTAATCCTTCATGGCTGAGATTCAACAAGCTACTGGAAATACTCAGAGATTTTGCACCCGGTGTGCTCTTCTGCTGCTGTAGCCCATCCGCCTCAAGGTTGGCCGTGTTGTGTGTTCAGAGATGCTCTTCTGCAGAGCTCGGTTGTAGCGAGTGCTTATTTGAGTTACTGTTGCCTTTCTATCAGCTGGAACCAGTCTGGCCATTCTCCTCTGACCTCTGGCATCAACAAGGCATTTGCGCCCACAGAACTGCCGCTCACTGGATATCTCCTCTTTGTCGGAGCATTCTCTGTAAACCCTAGAGATGGTTGTGCATGAAAATCCCAGTAGCTCAGCAATTTCTGAAATACTCAGAGCAGCCCGTCTGGCAACAACCATGCTACATTCAAAGTCACTTAAATCCCCTTTCTTCCCCATTCTGATGCTCACTTTGAACTTCAGATGGTCTTGATCATATCTACATGCCTAAATGCATTGAGCTGCTGCCATGTGATTGGCTAATTAGAGATTTGTTAACGAGCAGTTGGACAGCTGTACCTAATAATGTGGCCTGTAAGTGTAAACCTACATCAATACACGCATACAAAGCATGCAGTTTGGCTCTTCCACCTAAATAGATCAAAAATCTGTTTCCCATCACCTCATACTTCAGTTTCTCCAATAAAAATGCACTATACGGGACCTTTTAAATGACCTTTAAACCTTAATTGAGATCGTACAAATCAATTCGAATAAGCCACTAAATCAAAAAGTTACGAATTGCCATGAGATTGTGCTGGTTGAATCTGGTAGGGCAGGTTTAAGGCCTCTTCGAATTTGGATCAGTGTCAAATATGCTACGTTTCACAGTATATACTACACGAGTCTACAGTCTAGCTAAACAGTTCTTTACAAACATCTCGTCACATTTAGGGCCGGTCACAGTATTGGGTTTGGCGGCTGTGTGTTGTTTCTTTTGTGCATAGTGTTTGTCAGGGAAGCAGTACATACACGATTTAAAGACGTTATAATCTCCTATGACATGAACATACAACTTGAGCACAATGTTCGTAATGCACATCAAGTCACAACTAATTTCTAACAGGACAAACAATAAAATGCTACTCCATTATAACAATTCTGAATAATTCATCACTGGTATAACGCGAGCAAGACGGTAAAGCAGATTGTCAAAAAACAATAATTCAGTAATATCACAATATTTGTCTGAATGGTTACAGTTACTGCTTTAGGTTTTGGCAAACAGACACTTTTAAAGAGCTTAAAATATACAAGATCTGTATCTAAGTGCATGTTGATAAACATCCAGACGTTTCTCAGACAGCTCAATGACCTGAAGCGATGGAAAACCAAAAGAGCTTCATCTTTTAAACGAGGCACAGCCATATTTCAACAACCTTCTGCTACATATTGCTTTTGCATTTACTCATCTCGTTTTCACCCACATTCACAATAGTACAGTCCACTGCGGTGGCAGGATAAGGCATACGTTAAATCTGCCAGATGCTCGGTTAAAGTCCTGTGTACAGCACAGGTGTCAAACTCAATTCCTGGAGGGCCGCAGCTCTGCACAGTTCTGCTCCAACTCTATGCAAACACCATCAAGCGACTATTCAAAGTGTTCAGGAGTAGTCTTGAACACCTGGATTATATGGATCAGGGGTGATTAGAGTTGGAGCAAAACTGAGCAGAGCTGCGGCCCTCCAGGAATCGAGTTTGAGACCTGTGCTGTACACCTGATATCCTGCAGGTTTTGGCTCTGAAGGCTGATTTATACTTCTGCGTCAAATGCCCGCGTATGCTACGGCGTTGACGCATAGCCCTTCGCCGTGGCTGATGTGCACCTCTCAAAAAATGTAACTACACGTCGCAATAACGCATAGCACAAGCTCTGTGATTGGTCGGCTTGGTAGCTCTGACGAGTCTGGGCGGGACCGAGAGCCGCGCGAATGGCGCAAGCCCAATGGAGCGATTGTTTACAAGTGTGGAGTCCTGTGAAGGAGCTCCGGATGGAAAGTTTTGTTTTGTGTTTACCTCATAGTTAAAGTTGCTGCACGTCTGCCGGTTCCTGCCTCAAAATAAACAAGTTTGAGCCACTTGTACATCCCGGAAGTGTTCAGGAAAAGCAAAACAGCAGAGAAGAAACTCGACACAGAGGAACATTTACACCACACTGCCAACTAGTGTTTCGGAAGCGTTAATGCAGACCGACAGAGACAGCGCGCAGAAGTATAAATGCACAGCTACGAGCAATGCATGCGCCGTGGGTTACGCCGGTCACTTGAAGCAGAAGTATAAACCAGGCTTAACTTGCCTCGACACACCTGCAAGGATGTTTCCAGAAATCCTAGAAAGAGATTGATTAGCTGACCCAGGTGTGTCTGATTGCCGCTGAGGCTAAAATCTGCAGGACACTGGACCTCCTGAATCAAGACTGAGAGCCCCTGCTGTACATCATCAGTCTGCATTAGGATCATGCATTTCTTAAATCTCACTGGTGTTCATTAGTTTTGCTGGTGATTTCAGAATGAAACAGGGGTACAATCATGTGAAAAAGTAAGGGCACCCTATTGAATTGAATGGTTTTCTGTATCAGGACATGATGATCAACTATGGTCATGGTAGGTCTTAAAAGGTGGAAGATAAAACCCTCAGATGAACATCATCAGCATGCCATTATTTATTGAACACAAGTAAAGGCGAGATAGACCAAGGACAGCCCGATTCAGATCCTGTAGATCAGGGATCACCAAACTTGTTCCTGCAGAAACTTGTTCCGGTGTCCTGCAGATTTTAGCTCCAACCCTAATCAAACACACCTGAACAAGCTAATCAAGGTGTTACTAGGTATACTTGAAACACCCAGGCAGGTGTGTTGAGGCAAGTTGGAGCTAAACCCTGCAGGGCACCGGACCTCCAGAAACGAGATTGGTGACCCCTGATGTTGATGCACTTTTAGTACTAATGATTAAAGTCCTGATTTTTTTGGATGATCACAGGGCGTACTCACACTAGGTACAGTTGCCTTGAACCCTGCCGAAGCATGGTTGCCCCTCCTCCACCCTCCCCCATGGCCTGCACTCACATTGCATTTTGCATTCTGAGGCGGAGCATGCTTACATCATTGATGATGTGCTGTTCAGTTTAATGGGAACACTGTTGTAGACACTACAAGCGTACTGCGCCAAACCGAACCGCGCTCTGGCACACCTCTTCCAACCGGCCCCGAGTCGGCCAACTGAACCATGCCTGGGCCTGATTCGGAGCTCACTCACACTGGTCAAACAAACCGGGAAACGTGCCTGGTATCTGTTCGGATAACTTGGTGTAAGAGCACCCTCTGTCTCTCGGATCATTCTGGAGGAGTTTTAGGATGAGCTCTGCACTCTGACTATTGAACAGCTTAATGTTTCATGTTGTGTTGTAGATCTGCTGCTGGGTTTGGGATCATCGTCTTGTTCAGTAGGTCAGCTTTAGCTGTGGGACAAGTGTGTTCACACACACTCAAGACCAACACACTGGTCACACTTCTGCTGATCATCAGCTCAGGACTTTGATTATCACTGATAGACTACTGTAGTTGTTCATCTGAGGATTTAATTCCCAAATGTTCTGAAAACGCCCTGATATGGAAAAACTGCAATTTAAAACTCGTTTCACGTGACCGTGTATGATCTTTGGGGGTAAAGAAGCTGGAACAGACATCGCATCATGTGGGCTGCTTTCACACTAGAGATTATAGTGTACACCTAACATTTCCACTGAGCAGTTTGGTATGGTACACATGTACTTTCATTTCCACTGTCAAAGGTACCAAAATAGTGAAGCATACAACTTGTTTGGCACGCTTTCCTAATGATGCCTAGCATAACAGTACGGTACTAAAATGTGTAGCATTGCTGATCATGAATGAATCATGGTTAACCCAAGCGTAGCAAAGCTAAACATCTTCATCTTGTGACAAACAGCCGCATGCCAAGAAGAACTGACAGCGAGTACGTTAACTTGCACATCTGACTTAAAATACAGTAGTGTGAACTAGGCATAAGGAAAAGCGTTTGGGCAAGTTAGGACGATTATAAGGGCCTACACCATTTTGGGGCTCCCAGAGATACTATTAGGGGCCCCCCCGGACATAACACCCCAACCCCTCCCCACTTTTCACTTTTGCCTGCGACACCCACCCTGTCCCCCTTCTTTTGTCTACACCACCCAACACTGCCCCCCCCACCCCCACATCTTCACTTTCATCCACGACAACCACAAAATGTTGTCATAGGGCCAGTACCAGCCAGTGGCGCCCCTGGGACTACAGTGGAAACCCGTACCAAATCATATTGTACTGTACTTAACCATACCACTCAGTGGAAACCTGGCGTAAATCTACTTGACGTCAGTTTAGTTCGTTTGGCTGGTGTTTTCTGAACTTCAGTTCGGACCAAGCAGTTTGCCTTGGTACATTCTAACATTTGCTAAGGCAATTTTTATAGTCACATTTTAAGGCTGTGAGGCCATGTGAACTGCACCCCAAGCCACTGTATTCAAGTGTACTCTGGTTTGGTTCCTTGGGAGCCCCAGAGTTTGGTAAAGAGCTATCAAAACAACCAAACAACGTCAAACGGACTTAAAGTGATCGATCACCCAACAAGGAAAATCTACTCGCTTTTTACTCACCCTCAAGTAGTTCCAAAACTATAAGTGTCTTTATTTAGAAGATGTTTTGAAGAAAGCTGAATACCTGTAACCGTTGAATTGCGTAGTTAGAAAAACAAATACTATGGGAGTAGGTCAGGGGTGGGCAAACTCGGTCCTGGAGGGCCGGTGTCCTGCACAGTTTAGCTCCAGCTCTACTCAAACACACCTGCTTATAGATTTCTATTGATCTTGAAGACACTGATTAGCATGTTCAGGTGTGTTTGATTAGTGTTGGAGCTAAAGTCTGCAGGACACTGGCTCTCCAGGACCGAGTTTGCCCACCCTTGGAGTAGGTGGTTATAAGTATCCAACTTTCGTCCAAACATCGTCTTTTGTGTTTAACAGAAGAAAGGATTGAAACCAGGGAGAGTAAATGATGTTAGAATTTTCAGTTTTGGATGAACTCTCCTTTAAGTCCCTATCGAAAGAGTAGTTGTCTTATCATTGACACATTCACATTAAAACGGCATATACATACAGCCAAACTGCACTTGTGTTTTTGAAGTTATATTAAACCCATAGACTTATAAACTGTATTCACAAAAAATCCCAAGGATTCAAAAGCCCTGGCTGATTCTATACACTCTGTTTTGCACAATAAATAATAATAAATAGCACTTTTTTTTTCCTCTGGAAAATGAATGGATTAAATTGGTCTCTGCTGGATGTGGACTGCAGGATACATCAGCCACATGTACTGCACAGAAAAAGGTAAGTCCTGAGGCGTTTCCTTTCAACTAGCACTTTTTGTCATCTCAAAGTTGTCCACCTAGCATGCTGCCGACTGCCTGCTCCAGAGCATGAAGCTGATGGTTCTTGGTTTTTAGCCCTGCTCCAGACCCCTGCAGTCTCTGCAGCTCTAGGATGCTGTCTATGGCACTTTGCAGGTCTTCGCTCAGTTCCCCGTCATCTAAAAGAGACTCTGCTGTTGAAGCCATCGGCCTGGTTCTCTTCAGCACTGGAGAACACTGCTCTGGAAATAAGCCTTCCCTCCTCTGAGCTATGTAGTCTGGATTTGTCACAGAATCGGTAAGATTCTGCAAATCGCTATCTGTACTTTCCGTTTCCTTGTTAAGGTTCAATTTCAGCTTATTGAATTCACTTTTGCTCTCGTCAACATTTAACAAAGCAGGCTTGATGACTTGGTCTTTCCCCTCAGTTACCTGCTTGCTGTAGTTTCGCTTAAATCCGCAGACTGCATTTGCGGCTTCGCTTGCAGAGGATCCTGACTCTTGTTTGATAGTGAGTCGGAGCGCTCCTTTGCTGCTGGAGCGATATGTCTTCAGGCCTGGAGGTCTATCAGACTGCAAGGTCCATGACGGTGGAGATGAGGGACAACAAGAAAGGCCAGCCTTGACGGATGATACCGGAGTCGAGCTCTTAGTCTGGGACATCAGGATAGACTCTGCTGAATCAACAAAATTGACAAAACTTGCTCACTTCTCACCTGGGCAAAGTACATGCAATCTGTAATTGTCACACTTCTATGCACTCTTCAAGTTGCTCAAATCAGTCCTTGGAATAGAGTATATCTAGGGTTGCGCAATGTATCTAAAAAGGATCGCTATTGCAATGGTTCAAAAGTGAACCTAGAGCTGAAAATATACACTGGCAGAAGTTGAGACAGTTTTTAAACATTCATAGTGTTTTACTATGCATTCCAAACAGGTTACATCACCCTCTGAAGGGCATTAAAGAGTGAAAGCAATCATGACCACAATATTGATGTGTTGATCCAAACCAAACACACTGGAGGGCCCTTTGGAATAAAGGATTTTAAAGGGTATACCGGATTGACAATCAGGTCCCCATGGTCCTTTGCCCAAGGAAGTTGTTTGGTGTCGCACACTGCATTACAGTCTGAAGGGCTCATCTCAATGCCCTAATCCAGACATAGGCAAACTTGGTCTTTTAGGCCCAGGCTTCGTCCGAAACCGCCTACTCCTCAGTAGGTACTGCATTTGAATTTAAAAATACTACTCGGCCATTAGAAAAGTACGTTCTTTACAGTTTGAATGGAATTTGGACGTACTACTTCTGCCATTTTGACATGGTCATGTGATCAACCTGCTTCAGTTGCATCGCTTCTCCCATTCATGAATTCTCTCGCAGGGTGTAATGGAATAGCGCAACATGCATGGGATTAGAGATCTGCGCGGGACTAAATTTTGAATCCCGCTCCCGCCCGCACCCGCCAGGTTTTAGCCCGAACCCGACCGCTCCCGCTAACATTCAGCATTTGTTGTCCCGCTGCCCGACCCGCCCCGTTTTCTACCCGCCGCGCCCTTTCCCGCTAAAGAGCAGGGGGAGAACAAAACCGAAAACCAACCAGCTATACAGAGTCCAGACAGCCTATAACAAGCTGTCTGCATAAACACACACACACACAGGCAAAGCTCTCTCCCTCTCTCATACGCGCACACACACACACACACACACACACACAAACAGCAACAAACAAGCTAAACACAGCATCGCGCTATTTCATTTACACACATACATACGCGTGCTCGCTCGGGAGTCGGGAGTGATATTGCTAGACGGCCCGTTCCCGTCCCAAATTAAACCCGTTACCGACCGCTCCCGTGCTTTATTCGGAAATTGGGGAAATTTTCGAAATTTCAGAAATGCAGACCTCTACATGGGATGCGCACTTCAGAATCTCGTCATTTGGGTACTTCTCGCATACTGATTTTCGAATTCCATAAGTTCGGACATACTACTCGGCTCACATACTTATTTTACCGCACTGCATAGTATGGAAGTATGCGCTTTCGGACACAGCCCATGTTTCCTGCAGAGTTTAGCTCCAACCCTAATCAAACACACCTGCCTATAGATTTCTAGTGATCTTGAAGACACTGATTCGCTTGTTTAGGTGTGTTTGATTTGTGTTGGAGCAAAACTCTGCAGGGCCACTGGGATCAAGTTTGCCTATCCCTGCTCAACTCCCTTCAAAGCTGTCACTTTCAAGGGTACACTCTTTGAAGGGATTGAGGCATGGGTGTCAATTTCAGTTCCTGTAGGGCTGTAGTTCTGCACGATTTAGTTTCAACCCTAATTTAACACAACTGATCAAACTAATTGTGTCCTTCAGGCTTGTTTAAAACCTAAAGGTAAGTGTGTTGAAGCAGGCTTGGAACTAAACTGTAGAGCTGCGGCCCTCTAGAAACTGACTGTAACACCCCTGCCCTAATCTCTTCGAAGGGGTTACCCTTGGGAGTGACCGCTTTAACGGGATTAGGGCAAGGTTTCCCAAACTCAGTCTCAGAGACCTGGTGTTCCGCATAGTTTAGTCCCAATCAGACACACCTGGGCTAGCTAATCAAGCTCTTACGAGGCTTGCTAGAAATGTCCTAGCAGGTGTGTTGATGCAAGTTGGAGGTACAATCTGCAGGACACCGGCCATCCAGGACCGAGTTTGGACACCCCTGGATTTCCCACTATAGTACAGCCCTATAACAAACCTAAATCAAAAAGGCTTGAGCCAAGTCACGATCTTTGAGTTACTTAAAAATCAGTTTGTTCAGCGTTTAAGGTAGGAAGGACTGATTTTAAGAACAATGCTTTATTATAAAACTGCATCAACTTTTCAATGAGGAGAAACTTTTGAGGCAAAACCATGAAGTATAGTCACCTGGCTCTCTTCTGGCTCTGCGTTTGTCCTCCACCAGTGAGAGTCTCTCGGATTGGAGGAACAAGCGCTCCAGCATCACCATCTCTGCTGACGGGCTGTCCTGCTGAAAGAACAACAACATCTGCCATCTGCCAATGCTCGTATTGCAAAGAAATGTTGTTCAGAATATCAGCAATGATCTGACTATTAGCCTTCGATTCTAAGTTAGGCTCACATTAAAACCAATGTGAAGTATTTCTGAGAATTCTCTCTTCTAGCTAACTTGCGGGACTTAAATGTATTATTCCAGTTTAAAGCTCAACTGTAAACCCACTTATTTAGATTCGCTTATCTTTTATAATGTGTGTTATTTTATTGTTTTATTGTATTTTATTCCATTGTTTATTTTTTTTATAATACTAGTTTGAATAGTTGAGTTAACGTCTTTACAGTCCACTGGATCAGTAGTTCCCAATTCCAGTCCTTGGGATCCCCCACCCTACACATTTTGTATGTCTCTCTTATTTGACACAAAAATCAGTACATGGATATCTCTGTTATTAATGAGATGATTATTTAAACCAGGTTTATAGAATAAGGACGACATACAAAATGTGCATGGGTGGGGTGGCCCGAGGATTGGAACCACTGCACTAGATAATGGTGTTGAGTGGGAGACAGGTATAAATCAGGGGTGTCAACCCGCAGCCCTGCAGAGTTTAGTTGCAAGCCTGCTTCAACACACTAATGCTGTGGTCACACTAGAGTTTGAGCATACGTAATTCTGTCGTACGGCGCTGCGAAAAGGGGCGGGATTAAACAAGTGGATTAGATGTTTAAAAGGGAAGCAATTGGTCCATATAATAAACTTCTGTCCAGAGAGGTCATGTTTTGATCTTTGATTGGTCTTACACAGTCACGTGATGCGATTTCGCAGGTTTGAGTTCACCAAGCTTGAACTTGCACCCCAGTGGACTGCGAAACTTGTCGCACGAGCTTGCGTTTCCAGTCTGACGCATTCGCATACGTATAAATGGAAGTCTATGGGGAGAAAAGTGCAGTGTGACCGCAGCTTTACTTGTTTCAAACAAGCTTTAAGGACTCATTTAGTATGACCAGGTGTGTGTTCAATTAGGGTTGGAACTAAACTCCAAATTACAGGTCAGCTCTAAGTTGGTTGGATGTAAGCTGCAAGTGGACTCTACAAACCTCCTGGAGTTCTCATTGATTTATTTAATTTCTTGTACAAGACATGGGCTGCGTCCAAAACCGCATACTTTCATACTATGCAGTACGCTAAAATCAGTATGCGAGCCAAGTAGTATGTCCGAATTCATAGAATTCGAAAATCAGTATGCGAGAAGTACCCAAATGACTTACTACCGGCGAGATTCTGGAGTGCGCATCCTAAGCTATCCCATAATGCCCCGAGAGAAAATTTATGAATGGAAGTGAAGCGACGCAACTGACGCAGGTAGGTCACATGACTGACAAAATGGCGAATGTAGTTCGTCCGAATTCCATTCATACTTTTCACATTCTACTGTATAGAACGCACTTCTCTAACGGCTGAGTAGTATGTTTAAATTCAAATGCAGTACCTACTGAGTAGTAGGTGGTTTCGGACGCAGCCATGGAGTTCAACCTATTGTGTTTTATTAACATCTACACCTACCCCAACACTAAACCCAACCTCATAGTAACCTGTTGTGTTTTATTCATGTCTACACCCGGGGTGCAAAACCTTGTTCTTGGATATCTACCTTCCTGCGGATTTCAGTTGCAACCTTGATCAAACCCATCAGAACCATTAAATTAGGACCTGAACCGCACTTGATTATTACAGGTAGGTGAGTTTGATATGGGTTGGAACTGAAATCTGCAGAAAGGTAGATCTCCAGGACAGGGTTGGTCACCCCTTATCTTCACCTACCACAGACCTAAACCAAACCTATATGTGGCATAAATCCTTTCAACCCAGAGGTCACCCAACCTACTCTGTCTAACTCCCTGCCACTCGGGCGTCTCTGGGTGGCAGCCTTAATATTAAGTTAGTAAAATACCTGAGATTCAGCCAGAAGAAGTTGTCTGTACTTGTTCAGCATGTCTTTGATTCGTTTCAACAGAACAACCGAGAAACACTCAAACTGCTTGTCCACTGCACAAAGAATCACAAATAACCTCATCAGGATTTGCGACCATGTTGCAAAATCTAGTCAAGTTCTAACTTTCTGATTGGAGTCGAACCTGAGATGAAGTCCGCCTGGCTGGGAAGGGCTTTAGCACAAGAATGGTAAGGCAACAGATGTCTGACAGCATCCTCCACTGAGACAAACGGAGCTGAAGTGTTTGGGCTGAGAACAGCAGTGTGGTCCAAAAGCATCTGCTGTTTAACCCTGCCAAGAACACAAAGTAATTATGTTAACGAGCATCGTTATTGATCAAGAATTCACCGATTCATGATTCTGAGTTAATTGTCGCATAATATTCCTCAGCAGAATTAGACTGAAGACATTATACAGTAAATGAAAAGATGTCCTTTTATCCGGCTCTTGCTGCATGTTGTGAAATCAAAATATGACAAATCTAAATTGAAATTTTAAAGCAAGACCAGGTCAAATATTGAAAGTTATGCAAATAAAGACGCTTATTTCACTTACCTTTGTTGCTTCTCTGCTAATGTCAATTTCTCCTCTTTGAGGTCCTTGTATGTGGATGTTGTCTGGGATGGAAGAGATAATGATTCTGATTGGTCGATACCAACATTCTAAGGTATGTTATTCACCAATAATTAATCGAATAACAGCCTAATCAGGGTTAAAATCACAGATGCTTGAGATGTTACTTGAGATTTAACCACACTGGCCTGTAAGTTTCCACTGAGTCAGAAATAAGTATGACTGCTTTCATGACAGCTTTATGAAGCGGCAAATCCTTTATAAACCTTTTCTTTAAATCATGATAAAATTGGCAAAGTGATTTCAGTAAATGAGGCTTTGTTACGTCAAAACATTTGTAAATTCTTGTCAGTGCAATAGCCTAGTGATTAGTGCGTGACATATGGTGCAGTAGCACTTCAGGGCATCCCGTGTTCGAATCCCGGCTTGTGGACTTTTCCCGTTCCTACCCCCTTTCTCTGTCTCCTACTTCGCTTCCTGTCTAAAACAACTGTCCTATCTGCTTAATAAAGGCAAAAATGCCAAAAAAAATGTGTATTATTTGTAAATTCATTGATTCTACATGCATAACTTTGGCTAATATTCTAAAACCCACATGAATTATGCAGGTCCACTTAGATTGCCCCCCAGGGCTGAATCACTTAACAAGGTTCACTGGGTTTACCTGATCTTGGATCGGCTTTACTAAAATATAGACGTTTTAGTAAGACATTTAGAAAAATGAAAAGGAATAATGTTAGTTAATAGTCTTGCTGTCATATTAAGTAGTGCTCAACATGGAGTAATATAATAAAAGAATATAATATTTGCACCTGAAACTCCTTCTGAAGCTCTGAATAGGTCTTTTTGTCCAGGGGTTCCAGTCTGGGCTCAAGGTGTACCATCTCTTCTAGCTGGTCTGAAGAAATCATGCTCCTGTTGTTCTTACCATGAGGGACCGTGAGCTCTAATCAGGAGAGAGGCACATTTTAAAGACAAAATTACAACAAAATTATGACAGAAAATTAATTCATTTCATTTTCTTGTCTGCTTAGTCCCTTTATTAATCCGGGGTCGCCACAGCAGAATGAACCGCCAACTTATCCAGCAAGTTTTACCCAGCGGATGCCCTTCCAGCCGCAACCCATCTTTGGGAAACATTCAAACACACATTCACACGCATACTCATACACTACGGTCAATTTAGCTTACCCAATTCACCTGTACCGCATGTCTTTGCACTGTAGGGGAAACCGGAGCACCTGGAGGAAACCCACGCGAAGCCAGGGAGAACATGCAAACTCCACACAGAAACGCCAACTGAGCCGAGGCTCAAACCAGCGACCTTCTTGCTGTGAGGCGACAGCACTATCTACTGCGCCACTACTTTGCCCTGACAGAAAATTGTTGCTTTAAAAACTATATATGTACATGTAGTGCAAACACAAAGGAATCAATTGGTGAAGTTCATTTTCACAACATTACCACAGCATTATAGCCCCCAAAATTGGCTGTTACTACAAAACAGCAACCCGCATGCATATAATGTCGGATTAGCAGGCTGGTTATCAAACTGAATTAAGTTTCATCAGCATTTTTGTTTATTTTACCGAAGGATGCTTCCTCTCAAATAAATATTTGATAAGGTCAAATTGAAGCCATGATGTCTGTGGATACACTGTAAACAATCTTAAACACCTGATGAGCTGTAATCTAGCAGTGGTGATGGCCAATCCATTTCCAACATATTCTGCATGCAGTAGGCCAGGGGTGTCAAACTCAATTCCTGGAGGGCGGCAGCCCTGCACAGTTTAGTTCCAACCCTGCTCCAACATACTTGCCTGTAGGTTTCAAACAAGCCTGAAGGACTCAATTAGTTTGATCAGGTGTGTTTGATTAGGGTTGAAACTAAACTCTGCAGGGCTGCCGCCCTCCAGGAATTGAGTTTGACATCCCTGCAGTAGGCCAATCACAACAGACCAGCTCATCATTGGACCAATCACAACAAACTGGTTCATCAGAACCACAAAACAGTCAATAGACCTGGGGTCACCAATCTCGGTCCTGTAGGGCCGGTGTCCCTGCAGGGTTTAGCTCCAACTTGCCTCAACACACCTGCCTGGGTGTTTCAAGTACACCGAGTAAGACCTTGATTAGCTTTTTCAGGTGTGTTTGATTAGGGTTTGAGCTAAAATCTCCAGGACACTGGCCCTTCAGGAACAAGTTTGGTGACCCCTGCATTAGACCAATCACAGCCAATTAGCACAACTCAAAGGAGGCGTTTGGAAAAAATTATAATTGAGCAACTCAAGCTTTTGGAGACTCCCAAATCCAAAACTTTGATTTTTCGTAATTCATAAAAGGAGCACTTTAAGACATAGGTTCTCAGCTCTGACCCTCAAGATCCACTTTCCTGCAGAGTTCAGCATGAATCAAATTCAGCTACCTGTAAATTTATAGCCATTCTGAAGACATTGATTAGCTTGTTCAGGTATGTTTCATTATGGGTAAAGCAGAACTCTTTAGGAAAGAATACCTCAAGAGCCGAGTTTTGAATGACTTACCGTTTTCATATTGCATGTATTTCAGCATGTTCTCCTGGGTTGTTGGCTCTGTGGTTCTTCCATGCTCGGTTAGCACATGAGTTTGTCCCAGATGCGGCAGACATCTAAACTTCTCAGTGGAAGAAGAAGGGCTCTGACTAGAGGCCGGCCCTTCCTGAAATCTGGCATCAGAACCAAGAGCAACTGACATGGATGACTCCTGCACATCTGGTGCTGAGGTCAGCTCAAAGGATGTGCCGACGGTCCCTACAGAGCACTGGTCAATGGGAGATTGCAGAATATCACTGTGCTCTGAATGATGGTATAATGTCATAGAGCTCTCTTCGCTTTCACACAATGAAGGGAAAGTCTCAGATGCAGTCAAAGCTGTGAGCGAATGCTCCACTTCACTTGAGGCAGTAGAGATGTTATTGTCCATTTGCACGAGTACATTTGTAGCTAAGGACCTTTCGGTGTCTGACGAATTAAGTGTATACTGTAAACAAAGACAAACGGGGTCAAATGAAAGAGCTAAATAGATTTGAGAAAATATGACAGGACAGTTTTATTTACCTGTTGGGGAAGATGTATTAAAGCCTGTATTTGATGCAAAGGGTTCTGCTCTCCTTCGGGAAAGTGTTGCGCTCCTGTTTGGCTGATCAGTTGTGGGGATAATGACAAATCTGGCTCGGGGGTACAACTAGCATCTGGTGATGAGTGTAGTGATACTGGAGAGGGCTGAGGGTGAATCTCTACACTCGGTGATTCCGCTGAAGCTGGAGGAATCAATCTGCTCTCCTAAAATGAATTAAAACACGTTTATTACGTTTAGTACATGATCCATTGAAAAGTAAAACCAATGCTTTCAAAACTGTTATAACAAATATGATTTCGAAAGATTTTGTTTGAAAGCCTAAAGATCATTCCTAACGTTAACAGGGCTAGTCATGTCAAAAGTACTGACTTGGGTACAAATCGGTACTGAAATTTTTAAAAGGCAGCTGTGGTCTAATGAATAGAGAGTTGAAATTCTAATGCTGCGTTCACACCAGACACGGAACGCGCATCTAGCACGAGTGATTTACATGTTAAATCAATGCAAGCGCTCGAATAGACATACTGCTGCGCGACACACTCGAATGGCGCGGCATGAATGACGTGAATTGCGCAAATGGTGTGGTGCGAATGGCGTGGTGCGAATTGAGTGTTTTGCGCGTTTCGCGAGAATCGCTCCAGTTCGAAAATCTGAACTTCAGCGGACATTCAGCCCCGCGTTAACCAATCAGGAGCTTGCTCCTGTGGGGGCATGATTGTGATGAATCGTCTGTTGTTGGTGTTTCGGGGGAAATCCTCCAGCCGACACCAGCAAAAAGTTCATCAAACTGGGCTTGGCTCAGTCAGTAGCACGGCTGAAAGCCTCCGTCAGCCAGGTTTAGTTTCTAGAGGAGTTAAGAGCTCACAGATCTGGATGTACCTCTGAAATAATCTAGTGGACACAGACACGGCCCAAAATGTATCAACGCTGTTTTTCAGTCTTCATAAAGCACATAAACTGTTATTTTCTTCATAAAATCCATGTTAGCCATTTAGCTACAAAGCTAGAGTCACCAGGCAGACAGAAGCCCTGCACGACACACAAATCCGCGTCTGTTCTGAAGTGAATTTGACGTGTGAATGAAGCGGGGTTTGACGCGCGAATGAAATGAGTAACCTCAAATGTTCACATGGCTATTTACGCGCGAATATCGCAATTTATCCGCGAATTCCACATCTGGTGTGAACGCGGCATAATCCAAAGGTCGCAGGTTTGAGTCCCGGCACTGGCAGGGATTGTAGATGCGGCAAGGTAAAAGTACTTTTCACCCTCAATACTACAGCTGAGTTGAATATCTTGAGTACCGAATCCCCAACTGCTCCCTCTGCTTTTTCTGCTAACATCTGTGAGCTTCTTAAACATCACTGATTTTCATGCTCAACAAATATGACACAAACTGGATCTAAACATCGCTTCACTGAGGAAGAGTAAATGCTGATACAAGGACAAAGCAAGCATTTGATAGCCACATGTGATGACTGATCAACTGATAGTCCTGGCTTTCAAATGCTCCCACGTCCATATGACTGTTTAAGCACTCAGTGAAGAGCGTCAAGCCAAGTCATATTAGCTCTAATTCTACAAAATGGACTCCACGGGATATTCTGCCTTGATTTCCGTTTGAAGGGAGCATTCATCGATTCACACCAAACTTGGTGTGTGTTATGACAACTAGGGTCTGAGGTTATATGCGGAGTTTCGGCGCACTGCCCCCAAGTGGTCCGGAGATACAAAAAACTTGCTTTTTGGCTTATAACGTCTCAACCTTTCGTCTGAATCTCATAAAACTGGTCTCATTACATCCGGCAGAGCATGCCGAGTCAAATGATGTCTGATTTTTACAGATCAGACATTTCGATTTTTGGCCAAAAATGCTATATTTTACCAAGATATTCACATATCATTACAAAACATGGTATGCATCTTGGCACAATGATAGAGGACAGTCTTAACATTAATCAGACCAAACATGAAGTCTCAATATCAAACTCTCTAGCGCCACCACTTGTCCAAACGTTCACGTATGTTTATAATGATAACTTTTGAACCGAATGGGCTACAATCAAAACTCTTTTTTCCTCCAATTCCTTAGCTTAGTCCAATTCAAACGCAGCCTATGCCATCATTTTCCGTCATAAATTTTTTCGCGCTATTTTAAATTTTTCGAAAAACCTATTTGATCGAACTTGTCCTAGGCAGTTTCTCCAATTTTCACCAAAATTGAATCACATGATCTACAGACCATGCCAACCAAAAGTTATGGAATACAAGTTGATTAGACCAACCGTTTTCGCTTAACTTGCGATCAAATTTAACGTAGAACTTGCGAAAACGGACTTGAGGCGAAATCTCAATAACGCATTCACCGATTCACACCAAACTTGGTGTGTGTTATGACAACTAGGGTCTGAGGTTATATGCGGAGTTTCGGCGCACTGCCCCCTAATGGTCCGGAGATACAAAAAGCTTGCTTTTTGGCTTATAACGTCTCAACCTTTCGTCAGAAACTCATAAAACTGGTCTCATTACATCCGGCAGAGCATGTCGAGTCGAATGATGTCTGATTTTTACAGATCAGCCATTTTGGGCGTCGACCATTTCGATTTTTGGCCAAAAATGCTATATTTTACTAACACATTCACATATTATTACAAAACATGGTATGCATCTTCAACCCCATGTCCTGAAAGTACTCAAACTTCTGGAGCAGCGCCACCTTTTGGCCAAAAGTGCTTGGGCCCTTTATTGCTGCTTGCAGCTATATTTATTATTGTATTAATTTATGGAGGTATATTATGTCAAACTTCTTGCTTCTCTTGTAAGAAGATTCTACAGTTAGTGCTGATGTGCAAACCCTTGAATGAAAGGTACAAAGAGAAGATTTCTTGTGCTCGGGTAGAGAGCAATGATGGAGAAGGGAGTAAGGAGCAATGCACACTGTGAAGGGGACCTCACTCACTCACTACCCTTCAGCTTAGTCCCTGATTTATCATGGGTTGCCACAGCAGAATAAACCGCCAATCACTCTGGCATATATTTTATGCAGCAGATAGCCACAACCCAGCACTGGGAAACACCAATGCACTCTCTAATTCACACACACACACTCATACACTACGGTTAGTTTTACCCAATTCCCCTCTTGTATGTGTTTGAACTATGGGGGAAACTGGAGGAAACCCAAACAAACATGGGAAGAATGTGCAAACTCTATTCAAATGCCTATCGACCCAGCCGGGACTCGAACCAGCGACCACCTGTGAGGTGACAGTGCCATGGGGCCACACCATGTAGGAGACCTGTCAATTGGAACACGGTTCATGCGTGGAGCTTTTCTAAAAAACTAGTTATCTCAATTAGGTGTGGTAAATAAGCGAGACATGTTCAAATATATGCAGTGCAGAGGAGTGCGAGTACCAGAGTTAAGAATCACTGCTATAGTTAGGACTTACTTGAAGTGTTTCTTTGACTTTCCCTTCATCATCTATGGTCTTCTCAGGCAAGAGAAGCGCTGGATTGGAGATTAGGCTCATCTTCCTCTCAGGTCCCTCTGACAAAGCTCTTTGGTCTGGAGGCACCGTAGGCAGACTTTGCATCACTGGCTGACCGTTCACTATTGGTACGGTGGTCATATCAGAAATGAGCATATTGGCATGGTTAATCAGTGTGATCTGGTTTCCTACAGCGCTGTGAACTATTGCATCATGCTGCCCCTGCACTTGTGACGCATAGGTTCCTGCTATCTGTGCTGGCATCTGGAAGACTGTAGGAGGTCTAGACTGAATTGGTAAGGACCCCGACAAAAGGGCCCCTTGCTTTAGAGTAAGCTGTCCAGTTGGGGATGTAAAAATAGGGCCGAAGTTAATTTGCCTCGGCTGAACAGTCACAATTTGAGAAGACTCAACATTGGGTTTATTAGACATCTGATTGCTTGGTGCACTAAAAAGACACCTTGGAATGCTGGTAGACTGGGTCAAAGCTGCAGGTGCTTGGCTTGGCAGAAAAAAATGTCTCTGACCCTGAAAAGGATCCTGGGGCTGAAGGACAATGGGGCCTCCCTGACCAACTAGATTGAAGCTGACAGGTTTGCTGACACTCCCTGCGGACTGTGCTTGCTTGGGACCAACAGAAGGGGAGAACAAGACACTCTGTGATGTGTTGGCTGAGATGAAGGCAATGCCTGGCAAAGGTTTCTGTCCTGTTGGCCTGGGACTGATCTGTACAAGCCTCGGCTGGATGTTGACCGGTAACTTAGGCTGAATGGGTTGAGGCATTTTTTGTAACATGACCCCCGATGGAGCAACTGTTCTAACAGTGGAGGTCAGCATCTGGCGACCTATGAGACTCGGCAGGGACTTTTGGATAATCATGCTGGTGCTTTGTGCTGAATTAATAGAAAAGGGTGCCTCGAGTGGAGGTGTGGGGAAGACATTCCCAGGAAGCAGACTCATGAGCTGGGCTCCTGTAGGTTTGAGTGAAGGGCAGCCTGGGCCAACAGCTAATAACGATGGCTGTGGAGGCTCCACTGCGGTTTGGGTGTCCTTTGGTAATGAGATTAAACCAGGGATGCTCAATGGTTTGGAGAGATACGACGTTGCATCAGAGAGAGCAAGAGTTTCTGCTGTCTCAGCAAGACCTGCCTCTAATGCCAAAGTGTCTTCGGTGATGTCTGCCTCTTGGAGACTCTGCTGGAGAATGTCACAGATCTCTTTCTGCTGCTCCACGGTTTGGACATTGGGGTGTTCCTGCAACTCCTCTGGACTGCCTCGTCCCAGTGAGGATGCTGGTGATGCCAGCAGAGCTTCCTCCAAAAAGGAGAGATCCACACAGCCAGATCCAGGAGTGTCCTGAGAACTAGCATCATCTGCTAACAGAGATCCAGGGCTCTGCGGAACAAAAGGTCACAACAACATGTTAATAGACTGCCACACTAGCTGTGCTTCCATCCAAAGATGCAACTTGGGGCTTCAAGTGCACATGGATGGCTTGGCACAGCCTTCACCATGTCAGACAGTGACGCTGACATACACCTCTCAAAAACCATGCGTATCTCAAGCTCTGATTGGTCAGCTTGGTATTATTGATGAGTGTGGGTGGGGCTGAGAGCTGCGGGAGAAGAACGAGCCCATTGGAGCGAGTCCTGTCAGTTGTTGCACGTCCGTCAGTTCACATCTACAATTGAGCGAGTTTGGACTACTTGTACATGAAGATAGTATTACAGTTATAACCCCTGTGAAGGAACGCGAGACAAAGAACATAAAAACCTACAGCCAGCTAGCGCTTCAGAAGTGTTATTGCAGAGCAACAGCTGAAGTATAAATGCACGACTACACGCAATGCGTGAAGTTTATTTATAAACTATTTCCGAGAGGATCACGTGCTTACGACTGCTTGCAGCCGGCCCGGCATTATTCAATTTATGATTCATTATTCAATCAGACGATTCTTAAGCCACTATTAATACCCCCAAGTTCCAAATGACAGCCATCTTCGTTTTGAAGAATCCCCCCCCTTGCACCCCTACTCCTCCTCCTTTCCTAGATGGATGGCATGGTGGCCCAGTGGTTAGCACTGTTGCCTCACAGCAAGAACGTCACTTGTTTTAGTCTTTACCAAGCCAGCCGACATTTCTGTGCGGAGTTTACACATTCTCCCCGTGCTCATGTGGGGTTCCCCCGAGTTCCCCGGTTTCCTCCCACATCCAAAAACATGCAACTTTAGTTAATGGACTAATCCAAATCAGCACCTTAGACATGCTCCTAGCAAGTAGTTATGTTGGCTTGAGAAAGCCAACATACTGTTATACTACTCTGTCCTTGAAAACAAACATATCTCCTCCTAGGCCGTTCATGCCACAAGGCCCAAATGTGGTCAAAATGTGCCTTCTGCATTCAAGATTGTTGCTATATCTCCTCATGCCTGTAAGACTTATCATTTTTTAAATAAAAAATGTTAAATATTAAATTTTTATAACCTGGGCATATAAAAAAAAAAAAATTCAAGCCCCAAATTTGGCCAAAAGCTGTATTAAGATGCGGTAGATTTTGTTGCTATATATTTAAGGTTTATCAGACTTATAGTTTTCCAATAAATAATTAAGCATAATTTTTCTCAAAATATGGCAAGCCATTTTGGACTTAAACTCCATATTCTTTACTGATATGGCAAGCCATTTTTGCATGTATCACCATCACACTTATTAAGCATTGTATTTTCAAAAAAATACAGCAAGCCATTTTTACATAATGTTCATTCCCTTAGTCCCTTTATTAATCAGGGGTCGCCACAACGGAATGAACCGCCAACCTATCCAGCATTTGTTTTACACAGCGAATGCTCTTCCAGCCGCAACCCTAACACCAGGAATACATAATGTTCAAGTCCAGTTTTTGACACTCATAAAGACTGTCATAGAAACATCGGGGTTGATTAAGATCACTCATATTGCAAAGAAGCTTTGATGTATCATCACTAACCTGTCAAATGTCCCCATAGCAATAAAACAGTATAACCTAGCAACCATTTAAAAATAGCAATATCTCTACATCAGAACATCGTAGGGACCTGGGCATTGGCTTGTTTGACTCATGCTAGCAAATGGGACTTCCTGTGTACTATGCATGGTAACAATGATAATGGAAGCCAAGTGCTAATAACGATTAGCTACATGCTATGAATGATTATCTAAATGCAATAACATATGCTAGAAATGCCTACTAAGTATTAGCATTTGATCAAACATGTACACGAGCATTGCCATTTAGCAACTGCTTAGCAACCACCTAACAATGCCATAAACGCTTGACTTTCTCAAGCCAACATCAAAGTTTATCAATGAACTTTAGGTTCTAGTTATCTCTTAAGAGCGATCACTGTCTGTTCATTAGCTACTACAGCAGGGGGAGTTCTCCAGATCTACCTAAGCTCAAACTCCCCTCTCGCCTTGCAAACGAGAGGGAGCCCCGGGCTCAAGGATCTTATGAGCTCAGGGCTCTCTCTCTGGACAGCATGCCACCATGTGAACTCTTGAAATGCACCGTGGCTCACATCGATCACTCGGCGCAGAAGCATAATTCAGCCTTTACACCAGGAATGGGCAAACTCGGTCATGGAGGGCCGGTGTCCGACAAGTTTGGCGTTAACCCTAATGAAACACACCTGTGATCTTGAAGACACTGATTAGCATGTTCAGGTGTGTTTGATTAGTGTTGGAGCAAAACTCTGCAGGGACACTGGCCCTCCAGGACCGAGTATGCCCATCCCTGCTTTGGACTTTTGCACAAAACTGAAATGGAACATAAAACATTTGCGAATGAAGCAGCGTTTCCAATGGGTCAAACAGAACAAAACTGTAACTTCCTGATAAACTTGAGCCAAATATCAAATAAAAATGGAGTTGGCTGCAGTAGGAGAAGCCCAGCGGGCCATTTTCTTATCATTCATTAATTTTCTTGTCGGCTTAATCACTTTATTAATCTGGGGTCGCCACAGCGGAATGAACCACCAACTTATCCAGCAAGTTTTAACGCAGCGGATACCCTTCCAGCCGCAACCCATCTCTGGGAAACATTCACACACACATTCACACACACACACTCATACACTACGGACAATTTAGCCTACCCAATTCACCTGTACCGCATGTGTTTGGACTGTGGGGGAAACCGGAGCACCCGGAGGAAACCCATGCAAAGGCAGGGAGAACATGCAAACTCCACACAGAAAAGCCAACTGAGCCGAGGTTCGACCCAGCGACCTTCTTGCTGTGGCGCGACAGCACTACCTACTGCGCCACTGCCTCGCCCGGCCGTTTTCTTATATAATAAAAGTAGTTCCTCTTTAAAAGACTTAACGTAATGAATGCACAGTGGCTTTTGGAGGTATGAGTTGCTCTTTTAAAGAGCAGACTCTCAAGTAATATAATAATATAATAATAATAAAACTGAACCACTGTGATGAAGGACTGATGGCTGAGGCAATTTAGAAAGACAACATTTCAGATTTTTTACAATATGATTGCTCTGCTAGTTTGTTCATTAATGTCGTCCCATCATGCCCATTTTATCATCACATAATTTGTCATTTTTTAATGTGATATTCCAAAATGTGCATTACAAATAGGTGGATGAAAACACTCCTAATATTAGGCGTTCAAATTTACAGGTCATACTTCTGATAATGAAAAGCTGCTTCTGTGAGACAGACAGACATGCACTACTGAGCTCTGGGAGGTCCCAGCTGAGTTAAATCTATATGCTTCTTCTGCTTCCACTGGGAGAAAGGTCTAGACTCACCGGAGTGTCTGTGAAGAGCGATGGTTCTCCAGAGGATGGATTAATGAGTAAGTCTCCACTTGACAGCTGTTTGAACAGAAGGGAGCAGGGATTGGTAATTGCATGGGGGAATGTTATAGATCAGGGGTGTCCAATCTTGCTCCCGGAGGGCACATGTCCTGCAGAGTTCAGCTCCAACACAGTTGCCTGGAAGTTACTAGTGAGTCTGAAGACCTTGATTAGCTGATGTATTTAATTAGGGTTGTCTCCAGAGGGGAGTGTCTTAATCATATGGTGTTATATATATATTTTATTATTCATTTATACCTGGTTTAATTTCTCATTATACCTTTTTGCTTAATATGTTAGGGTTAGGTACAGTTTTTATTTGTAAGAGTCTTTTGTAATTTTTTTTAAATTCTGGTTTGTGTTTGTACCATAGGTGCCATAATGGATACTTGCACATTCACATATTCGTTGTCTCTTCTATAATACAGTGCATGTTTCAGAAATTAAATACAAAGTTAATTTAAAACACATCCCAACTTACTCTTTTTATATGCACATGCTAACTTACCATATAAATTGATTAATGTCCATGGAAATTTGAATGTCGAGTGTAGATTTTGAAATTGAAATAACTTTGCATTTATTTCTGTTGCTCCAAAGAAAACCTCAACATATCTTGAACACAGCTGTGCATTGAAGAGTTGTGGGGGACGAGTTCATGTTTTATAAAATAGTCTTAAATCTGCAGGACAGTGGCCCTCCAGAAACCTCTGTTATGGATCTTGTATTTACACACAAAAACAAGAGTTTTTCCAGACAAGGTCCTTATCCAAGTTCCCTCGACCCCAAAACCAGTCAAATTGCATGGGTATATTTGTGGGAAAAGCCAAAAATACATTGTATGAATCAAAAAATGTTATTAAATGCCAAAAATCTGTAGAATATTAAGTAACGATAATTTATCGTGAAAATAAATCAAAACTAAAACAACCTTTTTGATTAGTAATGTGATTGGTTGCTTTATTTGTACAACTTTAAAGATGGTTTTATATTAATTTCTTACATTTATATAGCGTTTTTCTGGACACTCAACGCGCTTTACACATTTTTGGGGGGGAGGGGGGATCTCCTTATCCACCATTAAGGCTGATTTATACTTCTGCGTCAAACGCTGGCGTATGCTACACTGCTAACGCATAGCCCTTCGCCGTGACCGTCGGCGTCGTTGACGTGCACCTCTCAAAAAATGTAACGACGCGTAGCACAAGCTCTGTGATTGGTCAGCTTGGTAGCACTGACGATTCTGGGCGGGACCGAGAGCCGCGTGAATGGTGCGAGCCTGATGGAGCGATTGTTTACAAGTGTGGAGTCCTGTGAAGGAGCTCCGGATGGAAAGTTTTGTTTTGTGTTTACCTCATAGTTAAAGTTGTTGCACGTCCGCCGGTTGCTGCCTCAAAATAAACGAGTTTGAGCCACTTGTACATCCAGAAAGTGTTCAGGAAAAGCAAAACACCAGCGAAGAAACTCGACACAGATGAGCATTAACACCTCACTGCCAACTAGCGTTTCGGAAGTGTTAATGCAGACCAACAGAGACAGCGCGCTGAAGTATAAATGCACAGCTACGCCCGTTGCATGCGCTGTGGGTTACGCCGGTCACTTGACGCAGAACTATAATTCAGGCTTTAGTGTGCAGCATCCAACTGGATGACATGACGACAGCCATACTGCACCAAACCGCACACACCACCCAGTGATGAAGCCAATTATGATATGGGGATAGTTAGGAGGCCATGATAGACAGAAAACAGTGGGCAAATTTGGCCAGGATGCCAGGGTTAACCCTACTCTTATTCCAAGGACATCCTGGGATTTTTACAGAGACCACAGAGAGTGGTCGGTTTAACTTCTCATCTGAAAGACGACACTCACTGAGCAGTACAGTGTCCCCAATATACTGGGGGCATTAGGACCCACACAGATTACCCTGCTGGTCTCACTAACACCACTTACAGCAGCAACCATGTGGTCTCCTATCCAGGTACTGAGCGGGTGCAGCTCTGCTTAGCTTCAGTGGGCGACCATGTGAGAGTTGCAGAGAGCTAGCTGCCGGCTATTATAAATATTATACATTTTTGAACTTTTTTTTAGCTTACGTCCATGAAAAGCTTATTAGTTCAATCTAACCCCAACTTAATTTTGAAAAATGTACCTTTATGTCTGGTTTTCAACCCAAGTTCATTCTGAAAATGTACCTCAATATATATTTCTGGAGAGTGGCAAATACGTCCCAGGAGGTATGTTTTTTTTTTTTGTTTTTTTTTTTTGCAGTTTTTGTTTTCGAATTCACCAGAGGCCGCTGTGTACACTTTTACAGATCTCGAATTTTTTTCTCGAGTGCCATTAGCGTCTGCTGTTCTCGTGTAAATTCACCAGAGGCCGCTGTGTACACTTGTACAGATCTCAAATTTTTCTCTCGAGTGCCATTGGCGTCTGCTGTTCTCGTGTAAATCCACCAGAGGCCGCTGTCGACTAGCCTACTGACTAACTGAATGACTGACACATCGACTAACCCACACTCCTCTTTCCCTAAACCCAACTGATAGTGTTTTCCAAAGCACTGACTGACCTGCCTTCCCCCTTCCCTAAACCCAACCGACCGTTTTCAAAAGCAATCCGGAAAAAGAAAAGCCCTCGCCTGATTTTCACCACATTTTCAGATTTCACCACTTTCTCACCCTGTTATTTACTTGTTTATTTTATTTCTTGGATTCTGTTTGTGTTTTACCTGATTTCTGGAACCATTCTTCACTCCTGTCGTCATGATCAACTCCTCTCTGTCTCAAGTCCACCAACGTATATGGCGAACTAGCTGGACAAACTGCTAACAGCGTGAAAGCCGTCCATATGGAGGCAAGTGTTCAGCTGGTAAGCGCGAAAAGGAAGTGTCATACCACCCCTTAAAGACGAAATGCAGCCATACGTACTCATGGCTACATAATTCACAATCTCCAGAAATGTATACAGGGCTACGTTTTCAGAATGAGCCTGTGTTGGGTGGCCCAATCTAATATATGACCTCAAATTAACCACAGCTGAGGCACATTTTGGAGAAATGACTGCAACAGGTCATCACTAATCTGACAAACTGTAAAGATGATGTCTATATAGTGTGTTATGATCCTTTCATACCTCATTTGTCCCATGAAGAAAATCATTTAGGGCTTGAGGGTCACTGTTTAAAATAAAAAAAAAAAACATTTAGATGTTAACTTGTGAGTGAAACATTAGGAAAAATCTTCAGTGTGAATGCTTTATTAGTAGATGACACTTACCACAAAACATCCAGTAAACACGTACCATCTTCATCCTCCATTTCAACTGAAAATAAAAGACATTTGAGAAACATCTGAGACTATTCTTTAAATATAAAACACAAGCGTGCATCATTGGATATTATTTTACACACAATGCAGCATGCCTTTGCTTTCATATACACATTAAAAACATTTTACGTTAAATCAAATCGGTTTCACAAGTGACGTCAACTTCAGCATTGATTAAACTGACTTCGGGTTAAAATTTGTATAACCTAAAATGTAAAGGTGGTACCTGTTTAACTCAATATAATAATTATTAGAGTGTCTATGTGAAGATCCAGCTCAAAATACCACACAACTAATCTCTCTGAAACTGACCCGTTTAGGCTTTGGTGACTGTCGCTTTAAATGCAAATGAGATTGTGCTCTTTGTAGAAGAGGGCGGAGCTACAAATGCCTATGTGTCTGCATAGTGGCAAAAGCAGTTATGTTTATGCTAACGAGTGACAGATGGTCAATAGTGGGCGGGGCTTTCCCCCTCTGATGACACGTACAAAGAGAGAATGTCAATCAAATTATTTCTGCAGACTGTTCTTATCAAGTCTGATTATAAACAACACAATTAATACATGTTTACCGTTAGAAGCTGCTTATATTCACACACTTCTGCCACACAACTGTGTTTAAACCCCTTATAAACGTGATTTCCACATAATAGGTCCCCTTTAACATAAAACATTAAGCTAAAAAACATGATTAAGTGTAATAAGTTGTGTAAAGTTATTTATATGTAACATAAAAAACAGAGTTCGAGTGTCTCTGAATGTAAATATAGCGCAGTTGGTGTGTATTGAATGTGATAATGTCATGTGATTCTTGTGCAGTAATCTGGGTGTTGTGAAGGAAACCACACCTGGTTTTATGGTGGCTCCATTCAGAGAGTTGGGGGAGACTTCACTGATTGCATTTCATTGAGTGGGTGAGAGGAAACACACACACTTGAACACTCTCTTCAGTGAGGACATCACGAAGTCTGCGGGATCTGAGAAAGACGACATGATATATATATATATATATATATATATATATATATATATATATATATATATATATATATATACACACATACACACACACACACACACACACACACACACACACACACACACACATATATATATATATATATATATATATATATATATATATATATATATATATATATATATAAGTAATACGCATTAAACAATACTATAGTAACATCTGCCAGTTTTTCAGGACTGAAGGTGAGTAAATCAGCCTTTATATTTTGAATTACAAATTTTATTCATTTATTGTGGAGTCTAATGATTCTTCAAATTGTTTTTTGTTTATGTATTATGTATTTTTATGTATTTTATGAATGTATATATATATATATATATATATATATATATATATATATATATATATATATATATATATATATATATATAATATATATATATATTACCTGACAAAAGTCTTGTCGTGGATGTCAGTTGTAGAAGCAACAAATAATAACTTGACTTCTAGTTGATCATGTGGAAAAGTGTCAGAAGGTGGATTTTAATAATCATCTGTTGATCTGCATCCCAATCATCACCAATACTGCAGAAGACCTACTGGAACCAGCATGGAGCCAAGATTCTCACAGAAATCAGTCAAGTTGGTGAAGGAGAAATCATGGTTTGGGGTTCATTCATTATGGGGGCGTGCGAGAGATCTGCAGAGTGGATGATCAACATCAACAGCCTGAGGGATCAAGACATCTGTGCTGCCCATTACATTACAAACCACAGGAGAGGGACAATTCTCCAGCAGGATAGCGCTCCTTCTCATACTTCAGCCTCCACATCAAAGCTCCTGAAAGCAAAGAAGGTCAAGCTGCTCCAGGATTGGCCAGCCCAGTCACCAGGTATGAACATTATTGAGCATGTCTGAGGTAAGATAAAGGAGGAGGCACTGAAGATGAACACAAAGGATCTTGATGAGCTCTGGGAGTCCTGCTGAAGGCTTTCTTCTTCATTCCAGATGACTTTATTAATCAGTGATTTGAGTCATGTCAGAGATGTATGGATGCAGTCCTCCAAGCTCATGATGGAGTCAGACACAATATTCATTCTGTCTCCACTGCAGCAGGACTTTATATTCTATACTGGACATTATTTCTGTTCAGTGATGAGACTTTAGTCTGAGCAGAGTCAGATCTTACTGTCCTAATCAAATCATTAATAATCAAGGCATGATCAGATTTTATTGGACTCAAATCAGCGTCATCTGGAGGCCTTTACCTTTCATATAAGACACTTCTGACACCAAATGATCAATTAGAAGTCGAGTTATTATTTGTTGTTACTAAAACAAAAGTCTCTTCAAGGAAAGTCATTTCACTCAGTGGCCATCTTCGAAACGCCTCTTGGGCAGTATGCCTGGGCATTCTGTTTGAATGGGAAAACATCAAATTCTCCAAAACTGCTTGCCAGTTGTCTGGTCTGAGCCCCTCCCCCGGAGATTTGTCATTCTATAGCAATATCTGATTGGTTTCTGTACTAAAAGGTGAGGCTTCATTCGCCATATTGCGATTGCTGATTGGCTCCTGTACTAAAAGGTGAGGCTTCATTTGCCATATTGACTGTTACACTTTTGCCCATTCAAAAGTATTTGAGTGACATATCTTGTGTATTCTATAATCTTTACTAAAACCTGGATAGGGTACAAGACTTTTGTCAGGTAGTGTAAGAATTTACCGGAATTTTCCCCCTTTATTTGGAGCGTACATGTTATGTTTTTGTTTCTATTGGATGCCTGAATTTTTTGGGGACAAATAAAGTATTAAACTTATCTAAACTAAACATCTCTACAAGTGATAAGACAGTTCAGAGTAGAACACTTGAGTTTTGGGTCATTTGTTTATATTACTATAGCTGTCCTGTTACCATAGCAACTGCAGAATCACCACAACCGATTAATTACTATAGTTGTTCTGTTACCACCATAGCAACTGTAGAATCACCACAACAGATTTATTACTATAGCCGTTGTGTTGCCATAGCAACTGTAGAATCACCACAACAGATTGCTATAGTTGTCCTGTTACCGTAGCAACTGTAGAATCACCACAACAGATTTATTACTATAGCTGTTGTGTTGCCATAGCAACTGTAGAATCACCACAACAGATTGCTATAGTTGTCCTGTTACCATAGCAACTGTAGAATCACCATAACAGATTAATTACTATAGTTGTCCTTTTACCATAGCAACTGTAGAATCGCCATAACAGATTAATTACTATAGTTGTTGTGTTACCATAGCAACAGTACAATCACCACAACAGATTACTATAGTTGTCCTGTTACCACAGCAACTGTAGAATCACCCCAACAGATTAATTACTATAGTTGTCGTGTTGCCATAGCAACTGTAGAATCCCCCCAACAGATTAATTACTATAGTTGTTGTGTTACCATAGCAACTACAGAATCCTCACAAAAGATTACTTCAATTACTTTACTATAGTATGGTTCAAAACACTATTTAGTATTTACAATTAATTACAAAGGCAAACTCATATTGAACTGAAAGTGACTGAATTCTCCTGATTATTTTGTATTTATACGTTTATATATTTATTTACATTCTATTCATTTATTTATTTTGGAATCATTAGACTCTGTTTTATTGTTGCATCTGAAAATTTGCATATTTATGACAGTAATGACTTGAATAAGCAATATTTTATATATTTCTCTCTCTCTCTAAGCAGTATTTTTTTTTATTTTCCTAATTTTTCTTTCAGTATTTGTAGTGTACATGTGTTTTCATTCATGTGTTTTATGTGGATGCTATTGAAATGATCTTTGGGATAAATAAAGTATTACTTTAGCTTCTACTACAGTAAACTGTGATGTATTGTAGTATAATATACCCTAGTTGTAGAAAACTACAGTATTGGGTCATTTGTTTATAATACTATAACTGGTGGGTTGCCATAGCAACTATAGAATCCACACTAGTACACTTCAAGACCAGTGTTTACCATGAATGACTATAGTATTAGTGCACGTTTCTTAGGAATTGGCCTTTATAAACAAGACACAGTGTACAACCATAACCCTTCAATAATATAAGGCAGCCATTTAACCGTGTATTTATTTACATTTTTCTGCAATATACATAATGTAACGGCAGTTATGTAATCCCTGGAACAGGCTAATATCAGAATAGCTAACATTGCTGCAGACTGACACCTTGAAAACAACCCACAGCTAATAGAGAAATATTCCATTGACTTCCATTGAATTCCCGTTCTCCTGAATTCTCCATTGACATTGAGTCGCATTGTGCGTGGATGCGTTTACCCATTTACACCCGCAAAACACGCACTGTACATTTAATGCGAGATATAACTATAGCCTATTTCTGCAACAACAACCACCACAAATCATGTTCCCAGGTATGAGGAGCACAAAGCGCGCTCATGTAACGCAGCGCTGTAACGCGCTTATTCTAATGCGGCGTTTAATGCGGGAAAACGCAGAGCAACTCACCCTCGCCTTTGTGCGTTTTTATTGTCCTTCCAGACGGGCCTGTGCGGCATCCATCCCCGCACACATGCTGATGGAGGAGGAGGAGGAGGAGGAGACGGGTGGGAGAGGAGGATAAACACAGAGGTGGAGGCGTGTGCATGTGCGCGCGTGGATCCCCATCATCTTCACATTCAATAAATGAATGAACGAACGTCACGAGAGCGCGCTTCCTTCAAAGTCCACATGAGATCAAAACTAACCACATTGATATTGTTAGTTTTGTGAACAGCTTATCTGTGCTTGTGATAGAAGAAAGTGCCCTTGTAATCTAAAATTGAAAGCGCTTCCAGTTTGTTCTCAGATCAGGTCTGAGGTGTTGGGCGTGGCTAACACACTTAACCACGCCTCTTCAGCTGTCACTTTTGACAACTGACAGAAATGGTGAGCAGGAGGAGTCTGTTAGGTTGTAATAACTCTCCCCAAACCCTTTTCGGCATGTTTCTAATGAAGCGCCTACTTTACTACAACCAATCAGCTCACAGTAGAAAAAGCAAGCCACGCCCATTTAACTGCGTCACAATACAAAAATAAAAACGGTCGCAGCTTTCAGTTCATGCGTATGGAAGCATATGAGTAGCATAATTCAATTCAAAATGTAATATGCAAAATGGCAATGCAATATGTTAAATGGCAATGAATTTCTGTATTTGAATTTGCATTTTCCAAGACATATGAGCAATTTTTGGTGCAGAATGAAAATGAAAATTAAATTACATTGTTTGCATTTCTCATTTCAAACACTGTTTTAATATGTAAATTGTATCCACATTTTAAAGCTTTATAAGTAGCTAAATTAAATTGAAAATGCTATACACAAACTGAATTTGATGTGAATAAAGTAAAAGCAGAAACTGTAGCAAAATGATCATTTAAATGTTATTTGTCCTAAATGCATTTACACTCGCATCTAGGAAATGCAGGATTACATTTTCAGCATAACAGCATGGGATGTGTGTAGCAAAATTAATTTTGAAATGTAATACACAAAACGATAATGCAGTATGTAAATGGCAGTGTATTTCTGTATTTCAGCTAGCATTTTCCAAGACATATGTGCAATGTTTGCTGCAGAATGAAAATGAAAATGAAAAAAAACATAATGCATTTTCATTTAACACATCGCGACGAATGAAAGCCGATTTGAAATTGAAAATGCATTCTGGCCTGGCCACGCCCACAGACGGCCACCGTTGCTGCAAGGCAGGTTTTAGGGTATGTCGTCACAGCTGCAGCGAGGACTATTTGGGACATTTGGCAGCATAAACATGGCGAAGTCTGTTCCTCAGCGGCTTCGTGAAGCTGCACGAGCCCTCAAACGTGAACTGGGAAATACTTTAGAAAGCCAATCACCTCCTAGCTCAGTAAACCTGGCTTAAGGTGTGATATTCGCGCACGCAGTTTTAGGGATCATCTGCAAATTACATCGACAGAACCTAAAGGGGCTTTAGCTGATGTGTACTGTATGCTTATGACAAGAGCTATTGCCCATTTTTGCATTGTATGTACCATATAGTTAGAGGTATAGTAGCTTTGCTACCTGTATTAAATCTAACCATTTATTGGAATCTCCTGAATTTTTTTCTGCTTTGCGTTACTGTGCGTTTTGGTTCTGTTGATGTAATTTGCAGATGATCCCTAAAACTGCATGCGCGAATATCAAACCTAAGGCTAAGTTTACTGAGCTAGGAGGTGATTTCTTTTCTAAAGTATTTCCCAGTTCACGCTCGAATGCTCGTGCAGCTTCACGAAGCCGCTGAGGAACAGACTTCGCCATGTTTATGCTGCCAAATGTCCCAAATAGTCCTCGCTGCAGCTGTGACGACATACCCTAAAACCTGCCTTGCAGCAACGGTGGCCGTCTGTGGGCGTGGCCAGGCCAGAATGCATTTTCAATTTCAAATCGGCTTTCATTCGTCGCGATGTGTTAAATGAAAATGCATTATGTTTTTTTTCATTTTCATTCTGCAGCAAACATTGCACATATGTCTTGGAAAATGCTAACTGAAATACAGAAATACACTGCCATTTACATACTGCATTATCGTTTTGTGTATTAAATTTCAAAATTAATTTTGCTACACACATCCCATGCTGTTATGCTGAAAATGTAATCCTGCATTTCCTAGACGCGAGTGTAAATGCATTTAGGACAAATAACATTTAAATGATCATTTTGCTACAGTTTCTGCTTTTACTTTATTCACATCAAATTCAGTTTGTGTATAGCATTTTCAATTTAATTTAGCTACTTATAAAGCTTTAAAATGTGGATACAATTTACATATTAAAACAGTGTTTGAAATGAGAAATGCAAACAATGTAATTTAATTTTCATTTTCATTCTGCACCAAACATTGCTCATATGTCTTGGAAAATGCAAATTCAAATACAGAAATTCATTGCCATTTAACATATTGCATTGCCATTTTGCATATTACATTTTGAATTGAATTATGCTACTCATATGCTTCCATACATGCGGACATAAACGTTAATAGTACAGCGATTTATATTTGACAGACAAGACCATTTAAAATAAAATAACTTATTTAGTTAAAACCACATCTTTAAGAACAAAATGGTAATACACTTAAATTTGAATGTTATTGCAAACTGGGCGACGCAGTGGTGCAGTAGGTAGTGCTGTCGCCTCTCAGCAAGAAGGTCGCTGGTTCGAGCCTCAGCTGGATCACTTGGCGGTTCAGTGTGGAGTTTGCATGTTCTCCATGCGCTCCTGTGGGTTTCCTCCGGGTGCTCTGGTTTCCCTCACAGTCCAAAGACATGCGGTACAGGTGAATTGGGTAGGCTAAATTGTCCGTAGTGTATGAGTGTGAATGAGTGTGTATGGGTGTTTCCCAGAGATAGGTTGTAGCTGGAAGTGCTGCGTAAAACATATGCTGGATAAGTTTGCGGTTCATTCCGCTGGGGCAACCCCAGATTAAGAAAGGGGCTAAGCTGAAAAGAAAAAGAATAAATGAATAATAATTAATAATAATAATAATTTAACAATAAAAAATATAGGTCAGATCAGCATCATCAGCAGTAAATAAATGAAGATTCATTCATTTTCTTTTAGGCTTAGTCCCTTTATTAATCTGGGGTCGCCACAGTGGAATGAACCGCCAACTTATCCAGCACGTTTTTACGCAGCGGATGCCCTTCCGGCCGCAACCCATCTCTGGGAAAATTGTGTAACACTTACATAAATAAAGGAAACTTTAACACCTGTCAAAAAAAATATTTAAAACATACAACACAACATTTCAGTAGATTTAAGACTTTTTTAAGGCCTAAAATTGAGTTTTTTAGATTTAAGACATTTTAAGACTTGTTAAGGCCCCGCGGACACCCTGCAAATAGCAATGTGTGCATGTTGAAACGATCAAATTTCCCGCGGTTTAACAACTTTTGACACTCATTGCTCTCCATATTTGTTGGTAGAACGCCTGCGCTATTTTAACTCGGATTAGCTAGTATCATCCAGAATATCAGAAAAGTTCACGTTTATTAGAGTCACAGATCCATGACCGGATGTTTTCCTCTTATGAGCTCATCACCTGCGGAGTTGACGTAATTCTGACGTCATCGACAGTAATGTTCCCGGAATGTGTTCCCGCCGTCAAGTTTGAGATTAAAAATGCGTCACTTTTATTATTTGGCCTCGTGTTTCTGCCTGGCAAAGCAAATACTGGACATTTCCTGAACAAGTCGTGATGACGTAAAACTCGAACATGTTAGGAGTGGATTATTTCATTTGTCGTTTAATTACTTTATATTGTTATTCATGCGCTTTTCTCAGTTAATTTCTGTGCCTTTTTCTGCTACCATATTTTACCGTTTAGTAACTTATGAAACCCTTGAAATGTTTGCCAGAGGCATTTAAGAGGCAAATATAAACTAAACTCGCAAAATAATTCCTTTATTTTCCTTTGGCTTGCTCCCTTTATTCATCCAGCATATGTTTTCCACAGCGGATGCCCTTCCAGCTGCAACCAAGTACTGGGAAACACCCAGACACTCTCACATTCACAAACACACTCATACACTATGGCCAAATTAGTTAATCAGTTCACCTATAGCGCATGTCGGATCACCCGAAGAAAACCCACGCCGGCACAGGGAGAACATGCAAACTCCACACACTGAGCCACCATGTCGCCCAAATTAAATATTTTAGTAAAAATGGATCAAACTTCTTCCCAGAGATGGGTTGCGGCTGGAAGGGCATCCGTTGCGTAAAAATGTGCTGGATAAGTTGGCGGTTCATTCCACTGTGGCGACTCTAGATTAATAAAGGGACTGAACCGAAAAGAAAATGGATGAATGAATGGATCAAACTTCTAGCCTTGCTGCTATTAGAAACATTGAGTCCTCATCACTAGATGGCGCTACACCCACGATTACAGTAAATACTAATAACTAAGCATGAACTGCAGAGCTTCTCAAAGCCCGGACTCTTGTCCGGATCCTTACGGAAAAGTAACTTGATAAAGAGAATCGACAGTTCAAGTGAATATGCAGATAAGTAAAGGTTTATTTTACCCCAAGAAACGCCACTATGAAAAGAAACACGGACGTTTTGAACGGTAGTAACCACAAAAATACAGACATAAGGACCGCAAAACTACAACACCTGAAGTTTTGAGAGAGGTCTGGATGCAGACCAGGGGGCTGGTTCATAAAAGTGGTCAAGAAGAGCGGGGATTAAAGTAAAAAAACTGACTTCAATGAGCCGCACCGGTGGGAAAATCTCTTTAAATAAAAGTGAGGCTACCGCTCGGCCCGGATCCATCACCTGATTATACCACTCAGGGTTTGCAGCTTTAAAGTCCTTCTTAAAATAATGTAGTTGCTTCTTAATATCAGTCATTGCTTTCTTAATATATTTCCTTTATTAAATTTTGTAATTCATATACTACATATTTAGCAAAGTACATCCCTCAACATTTTAAAGTAATATTTTCTTCAGAATGCTTCACGATAATATGTTTGTGCATATACATTAGATTATTCAGTGCCAAAGCAAAAATTGAAGCTAATCTAACAACAAGTAAACTGAAGATCACAGTCCACAAATGAGTACATAATATGTTATAATATGCTGAGTAAAATTATAAAGTAAAATTTTAATAAACAGGAAAAAAAATCAACATAAACATTAAAAAAAAAAAAGAGTTTAAATGTTGAAGTTTGTATTTGTTTTGTTTGCAATAACATTCATTCATTCATAGTCCCTTTATTAATCCAGGGTCGCCACAGTGGAATGAACCACCAACTTATCCAGCTCGTTTTTACGCAGTGGATGCCCTTCCAGCTGCAACCCATGTCTGGGAAACTTCCACACACACTACAGACAATTTAGCCTACCTAATTCACCCGTATCGCATGTGTTTGGACTGTGGGGGAAACCGGAGCACCCGGAGGAAACCCACGCTAACACAGGGAGAACATGCAAACTCACAGAAACGCCATCTGAGCCGAGGCTCTAAGCAGCAACCTTCTTGCTGTGAGGCGACAGCACTACCTACTGCGCCACTGCATCACTGTTTGCAATAACATTTGAATTTAAGTGTATTACCATTTTGTTCTTAAAGATGTGGTGTATGTATATTTACTATTACATGACTGAAGTTTTATTCATTATTAAGAGGTTAAGTGAATTAAAATGACATCAAATTACAGCAGGTGAATGTTAACATTAGCTTGATTAAGCTTGAACTTCACTAAGCCTGAGAGTTAGCCTGCCCCGGACAGGCTAGTTTCCCAGCATATGTTGCCATAGTAACATTTAGTACTATCGCAAATTTGATTTATGACACCGAATCCGCCATTAATAAACCTGACTTACCAAAATAAGCCTGGCTTGTTCCTCTAAGCTGGGTTTATGGACTAAACTAAAACTATAATACAATTTAATTTATGCAAATAAAAAGTTATTGTAAGAAAGATAAATACAACATATTGCTTTTTGGTAAATGGAAAAAGTAAAAAAGTTTTTAGACTGAATAACTGGTAGCGATGATTGGGTAACTTCACATAAAGAAAGATTAAGACACGTTTAAAATGATTTAAGATGTACAACACAAAATTTCTATAAATGTAAGACCTTTTAAGGCCTAACATTTTGTTATATACACATATATTTTTTATTAAAAAGTCAAAATTGCGAGTTTTTAAGCCAGAATTACGAGTTAAGTAAATCAGAATTGCAAGTTTAGCAAGTCAAAATTGCGAGTTAAGTCAGAATTGAGTTATTAAGTCAGAATTAGGCGTTAAGTCAGTCAGAATTACGAGTTAAGTAAATCGGAATTGCGAGTTTAGCAAGTCAAAATTGCGAGTTTTTAAGTCAGAATTGCGAGTTAAGTAAGTTAGAATTGCGAGTTATTAAGTCAGAATTAGGCGTTAAGTCAGTCAGAATTACGAGTTAAGTAAATCGGAATTGCGAGTTAAGCAAGTCAAAATTGCTAGTTAAGTCAGAATTGCGAGTTATTAAGTCAGAATTGCAACTTAATTTCGAATTCTGACTTTATAACTCGCAAGTCTGACTAAATTTGTTTTTAATTATTATTTTTTTTTAATTCAGTGGCGGGAACGGGGTTCCGTACTTTAAAGGCTCGTACAAACCAGGACGCTTTTCGTTTGAATTTATCGTTAGCGTTTTCAAGACGTTTTTCCGGATTTAAACCCAATCGATTTTCACTGGCGTCAAACAAAAAACGAGCATGGGGTATTTCTTTTTTAAATGACGCTTTTACGCCTGCCATATTGCGCGTTGGTGTGCACGATCACATTGACGCCCTTTATTTAGTCACGAGGCGTTAAACGTTAACAGAAACGAGAGCAATAAACGTCTTGGTGTGCACGGGCTTTAAGACCTCGCAGACACCCTGCATTAATACTGCAGTTCTGTCGTCGTGTGAACAAAAAGCAAAACACTTGCCATTTTACAGCATCTTTATTTATATAAAAATACAAAAAAACGTAATACTTAAAAAAAACAAAAAGCAGTTTCCATAGGAAAGCATAATAGATGCAATCCCATCTCTTTCACGTCCGTTTCAAATGCACCAGTGGCATACAAGCTCAGCTCTGAATAATTATAATACAAAGACTTCAACTCAATATTAAAAAATTAAGTTACTAATCAAGTATAAAATGGAAATGGTCACTGAGGAAGAGGAAGAAGTCCTCGCTCAAGCATCTGGCCTCGAAATACAAATACAGACAATCAACAAAAACCAGTTAAAACAAAGATAACAGGAAATAAGAATTGGACTGTGCGTTTGTTTTCTCCTCAGCTCTGAGGCGTTTAGATCAGAAGTTGGAGATCAGTAACACAGATCTGCATTAGCTGGACCCGAGAGCAGGTTTGGTTGAGCGTCTTCTGCTACAGCACTTGAGTCGGGCAGGGTTTGGCGGGAACATCCAGACTGCTCTCGCGCCCGCAGTGGGATGGCACGTTTCCAGCGCTCGGCTCCTCCAATGGAAGTGCAGGAATCCCCTGGGCACGAATCTGCTGCATGCACTGCCTGCAAACACACACACACACACACAAATCACACACCATCAGTCAAAAGCAACTCCATCTAGCCTTTAACAATCATTTACTTGTCTAAGAGATGCTGTTAGGTGGTTCAAAATGTTTAATACTCCATATAATCAAAGGAGACCTGCTATTTGCCTTTTTACAACATGTAAAATAAGTCTCTGATGTGTCTAGTGTGTGTGTCTGTGTGTGTGTGTGAGGTTTCAGCTCAAATCAACACGCAGATAATGTTCTCTACCTCTCTGAAACAGACCCTTTGATCTTAATTGTGGTGTTTTGGTGACTATCGCTTTAAATTCAAATGAGATTGTGCTCTTTTTCAGAAGAGGGCGGAGCTACAAATGCCTGTGTGTCAGCATAGTGGCAGATTTAATGACATTTACAATAGTTTTGGAGCAACTTCTCCTTTAAGTAAATGTCCATAGGCAAGTCCTTTTGTGTACTAAAACAAAACTTGCTAGTAATATCATCTGAATATGATTTACATATATTGTTAAAGCTAACTATAATCATAACCCTGAACAAATTCAGAGGTTATCCAGAATTAATCTCATTAATTTGCTGCTTAACATCAGTGAGCTGTATTTGTTCACGCTGTATGAATAGTGTGTCCCTTAAAGGGTGTGAAAAGGCCAGGTGTATTATGGCATTTTGATTTGATTGACAGCCAAGTCAAGCCCGCCCAGATAACGCATAGCACATCTGCTTCTGAAGTCGACAGTGCAGTTCTATTTAGGCTGGCTAATGGCTTGATCTAGATGGTCTGATATAGATTGGTCTCAACCTGGATTCCTGGAGGGCTGTAGCTCTACAGTTTTACTCCAACCCTAATCTAACACAACTGATACAAATAATCAAGGTGTTCAAGATCACTAGAGACTATTATTGATTTGGAGCTGGTTTAAGCTAAACCATGCAGAGCTGTGGCCCTCCAGGAATTGAGTCTGAGACCACTGATATAGTGGCTTATTGTGTGGCTAAGTGTCTGTGTGCTTCGAATACCTAGTTTATAGTGTTGTAACTCAAACTTTGAATGACGATTAGAGCACATAATTGTAAATTCATCCAGGTCGCGGGTGGTGTGTGATCCGAGTAAATGTCATTATTAAATGATGCACATGTTTATATACTGTTCGATTGTGTTGATGTTTACTTTACTGAAGTGTTAAGTGATGTAAACGCCACGTTTAATCAGTATTTGGACATTTAGGATCGGTCTTATCTGTTTATGTTTCTGATGCATATTTAGACCTGATGCCCTATGAATCTTTGATTATGTGCTATAACTGATGTTACACATTATATTACTGTATATGTTATACAAACTGCAGTTTAATCTATTGTTAAACATTCTATTTTGTTTCGAGAAAATACCACACACATGTGCCTTTATGACTGTGCAGAATAAATGCTGTAGAAAATCCGCAAACGACAAAGCCGGACTTGTGCGTTCTAACCAATGCCCCCTGGTGATCACATCTCAAACAGTAGATCCATTGACATTTAACAAAGCTCACCAACAAAGGGACCGTTCACTCAAAAATGAACCTTCTCTCACTGTTTACCATTCCTCAAGTGGTTAAAAACCTTTATAAAAAGTTGTTTTATTCTGTATTCTGTACACAGAAGATATTTATTTTTTGGGTGAACTGACCCTTTAGCACTGCGCATCGTCTAAAAACGCAAAAGATGAACAAAACAGCCCCCCAAAGTCATGTAAAGGAGTTCCCATGTGACACTTACCAGGCTGTTCGGGACATGATGTAATAAATATCGGGTTTCTGGAAGCCATTGAAGGTGGAGGATGCGGCGACGGTGTAGGCGCCCATGTTCTCGAACAGCAGCCAGTCGCCCACCTGCATGTCCGGCAGGCTGCACTGCTCCACAATGCGGTCCAGACCGTCGCAGGTCGGGCCCCAGATACTGCAGGGGTACATGCGCTCATCGGGCTTGGGTTTCTGCATGGAGAGCAAGAGTTATGGGTAAGGAAATGAGGAATAAAAATAAATAAATAAAATCAGATGCTGCGTCCCAGTTCACGTTCTCAAATGGAACGTGTTCCAAATCACACAATGTGGAAATGGGTATTTAAAAGACTCGGGAAGTGCTTTGGAATGCGCACTTTTCTTCGACGTCTGACGTAATCTCAACTGAAACAGAAAGGGTGGGACAGAGTAGCTCCTCCCCTTTTAAAAAAACAGCCAATAGCTTTCGGTTTTCTCACAGCTCTGCCAGCGAGTGGTCGAGATCAAACACATCAAATGAAAAAGCATATGAGAAGGGGGTGGGGCATCTCAGACATGAGTAAGCATCTGATTGGTCAGAGGACTTCATGAGAGAGTAAAGTATGAGGTGATGTCAAAAAAATCGTTAATCCATTTCGAAGTTACAAATTGCAAGCTTTGGAAGTTTATATCAGGTTTATATGTTTTAAATGTGAATTTTGTCACCGTTTAGAGCACACTAGCTTATAGACATCTGTAAAACTAACATCTAAAAAACAACAACTTTATTTTAAATTCACGGAACCTTTAAGGTTATCCAGACAGTCTACCGTTTCTGGTAAATTTGTAAAAGCAGATCCGTGCTAACTCTAACAGCTAATTTTAAAAGCAAGATTATTTATATAGCACATTTAAAACACAATGGTAATTCAAAGTGCTTTACACTAGTGTTGTCACAATAATGAAATTCGGTACTAATCAATACTAAATTTTTTAAACGGCCATTTCCCGCTAACATTTGAGCGCGTTCTTAAACAGCGCTGATTTGCCATTGTGTTCACGTGCTCAACAGAAATGACTGTGATTGGCCGTGAAGGTCATCAGTTCACCGAACTCACCACTGTTAACCGTGTGATCGCTACAGCAGATCGCTCGCATGTCAGCTTGCTGCTCAACGTAACTTTACAACGCTCCCGTGTTCCTGTATCTTTGGTTACACTCAGTAAACAGCGGTGAGTTCGGTGAACTGATGACCTTCACTGCCAATCACAGTCATTTCTGTTGAGCACGCGAACACAAACAGCCATTCGGTGTTTAAGAACGCGCTCCAATGTTCGCGGGAAATGGACGTTTATAAATTTCAGTATCGACTGGAACCAATTTCCAGTATTAGTAGACAACACTACTATACATAAACAAGAATAAAAAAAATATAAGGAAGAAAATTAAGTTAAAAATGACTAAAGAAGATCAAAAATAAAGACACAGCTAGCGTGATATGTCGGACGTAATAATGCAAGTGTGGTTTTAGTCTTAATTTAAATCTATTACCCATAATGCATTGCATTGGATCTTACTTCGATTAGAAGTATAAACACAAGTAAAAAAATAGTCATGGTGGATGTGTGAGAGCGACGGTTAAGTGAAGGCTTTGGTTAAGATATTTAAGCAATCGTTAATATACATTAACCTAATTACGTTTCCTTTAATGTTTCAGTGTAGTATTTCATCAACCATTACCATGCTGCTGCTTCTCCTATATGGTAGGTATTTAAATATGAAAGTTTTGGCACCTGTCAATCACCTTGTCACGTTTCCAAGCACCAAATCAATTCATATAATGAGGAAGTATCATGTCCTAAAGCTTGCACACGCTTCGGTTACACACTCAAAAGCTTATACTATGTTATA